>NC_092310.1:40622727-40925757 GCF_036785885.1 Coffea arabica | reverse complement strand
GAACTGCGCACTCTTGCTGGATCGATCATACGACCGTGGTTAGTAGGGGGGATTTGAATGCTATTCGTACACTGGCGGAGTATACGGGTCGGGCAAACCAGGACCTGGGTGCCATTTCGGACTTCAACACAGCAATCTTTGACTGCCATCTTCACGATCTGCCGTACTCCGGAAGCTCATATACATGGTCCGGAGTTAGGGCAGGAGCTAGAATATGGAAACGATTGGATAGGGTCTTAATCAACCAGCAATGGCTTGATTTTTTACCAAATACTTCGGTTCAACACCTCAACCGGGCCACCTCTGATCATATGCCTTTATTGGTGAATCTGCGCTCTGCTGAGGCAAGTGTTCCGAGGCCTTTCAAATTCCAGAAATTCTGGGTTTCTAGCTCATGTTTTCAAGAGACGGTGGAGGCCAATTGGGGCCTTCCCGTACAGGGATATGGTATGTACAACCTGGCTTTCAAACTAAAGCATCTGAAGGCATGTTTACGCCACTGGAGCAAGCAGCGTTTTGGAAACATCTTCCAGGCTGTCCGACAGAGTGAGTTTGAGGTTCAGCAAAAGGAAATCTTGTTCGAGGCTTCCCCGACGGATGAGGCGAGGGCTGCCCTTCATCGGGCAAAGGCCTGTCTTTTGCAAAGTCTCCGGGTTGAAGAGGAATGCTGGCGTCAAAAAGCGCGCTTGCGTTGGTTAAAAGATGGGGACGCTAATACAAGATATTTCCATGCATCGGTTAGAGAGAAACGTACAAAGCTGGCCATTCACCGCATTAAGGATGAGGGGGGGACTTGGCTCGAGGATGATGACCGGATTGGCCAGGCAGCGGTGTGTTTCTTCCAGCATCTTCTTACAGCTGAGGAGGTCAGCAATGTTGAGGATCTTCTCATCCACATACCGAACCTGGTATCTGCGGATCAAAATGCAGTCTTATTAAGGGAGGTTACAATGGAGGAAGTCAAGGGGGTGGTTTTCGAGCTTGACGAGGATAGTGCCCCGGGCGCGGATGGTTTCACTGGCATTTTTTTCCGTCACTGCTGGAATATTGTGGCCCCTGATGTTTTAGCTGCGACCAGGGATTTTTTGGCTGGGACCCCGATTCCAAAAGGAATTGCTAGCACTCTGATTGTGTTAATCCCGAAGAAGCCGAATCCAGCTACGTTTTCAGATTTCCGGCCCATTAGCCTGTGCACCTTTGTAAACAAAATTTTTACAAAGGTCCTTGCCAATCGGTTGCAGGGTTTTCTCCCAGGCATTATATCTCCGGAGCAATCCGCATTTTGCCCTGGTCGCGATATTGCTGAGAATGTTCTACTGGCACAAGAAATGATTGCCTCCCTTAACAGGAAGGCCCGCGGTCACAACTGCATCTTCAAATTGGACATGATGAAGGCTTTTGATAGGGTGTCATGGTGGTTTCTAAGGCAACTCCTCTACAAGTTTGGTTTTGACTATCGATTCATTTTGCTTATTTTGAATAATCTCTCCCACAGCTGGTTTTCTGTGTTGGTCAATGGCAGGGCCAGGGGGTTCTTCCAGGCGTCTCGCGGGATCAAGCAAGGGGATCCTCTGTCCCCTCTCCTCTTTATTCTAGCATCCGAGGCTCTCAGTAGGGGACTGAATGCACAAGTAGCGGATGGCAGTGTAGCTCCCTACGCAACACCACGTGGATGCGTACGGGTCACACATTTGTCTTTCGCTGATGACATCATAATTTTTGCTCGGGGAGATAGGAGGTCAGTAGGGAATTTGGTCCATTTCTTAAATATATATCAGAATGCAGCTGGACAGCGGGTTAACAACCAAAAGAGTTTATTCATAGCATCGCGTCGGTGTGGTTCTGGCCAAATTCGGAGAATTCAGCAGATGACCAGTTTCAGGCATGGATAAACATGTGCTTTCTGCCATTCCTACGCACGTACTAGCTGTTATGGACCCTCCCTCCGGGGTGCTCAAGGATCTTGAGCGCATAATGGCAAATTTCTTCTGGGGTCAGACGGAGCTGGGACCTAAACATCACTGGCGTGCCTGGGGAGACCTATGCTACCCAGTCGAGGAAGATGGCCTGGGCATTCGATCCTTTAAAGACATACAGGGGGCGTTTAGCTGTAAACTGTGGTGGCGTTTCCGCCATTCGTCCTCCTTGTGGGCTCTTTTCATGAGATCTCGGTATAGTGAGGATAATGGGGCAGCCCGCGGGACATCCAGAGTCTGGCGACGAATGCTGGCCATTTCTGATACGGTGGCACAGTACACCCAGATTATAGACTTCGAGGACAGGGCTCGACCGGTTTGGACGCTAACATCCTCTGGCGTTTTCACTATCTCTTCAGCATGGGAGGCCTTGCGATCAAAACGGGCTTCCCTTGGATCTAGGAAATGTGTATGGAGTGGTCGACTGCCTTCCAAGATCTCCGTCTTTATGTGGAAGTTACTCAATATGTTTCTCCCTTTTCCTGATGCCTTACAGAGGTTTGGCCTTCACCTCCCCTCAAAGTGCCCGTTCTGCCTGAATGGAGAGTCTCAAGATCATGTCCTATCCGGCTGTTTCCTGGCATCTGGGGTCTGGAGTTTCTTCGCCAAGGCCAGCTGGGTCCCCAATGCACCTTTGACGGGCATACTCTGCCGGATGCAGCAATGGTGGCTTTGTCATCCTCCGGGGTCTGCAAGGGGGAAGCTGTGCAAGGTGTTGCCGTCGCTAATCTGTTGGGAATTTTGGAAGGCTCGAAACATGGCGGTTTACGAGGGGGTAATTTTAACAACATCGCAGGTTTGCTGGAATGTTCAAGTTTTGGTTCGTCAAGTGACCCAAGTCTGGCCTCTCACTCAAGTGACTCAGGATGATGGGGAGTTGGTTCACTCGGGTTTGTTACTTAGACTTACATCACGTGAGCGGTTGGCCCCGCGCTGGGTCTTTTGGGAAAAACCACCGTATGGGTATGTCAAACTGAATGTTGACGGCTCATCTTTGGGGAATCCAGGCTCCTCTGGTGCTGGGGGGTGCTCCGTGACTCGGGGGGTTGTGTCCTAAGCGGCTTTTCCTCCTTTTTGGGATCAGGGACAAATATGGAAGCGGAAGCCTCGACATTACTGGAAGGTATGCTGCTCTCCACTGAATTCCATTTTCTACAGGTTGAAATGGACTCTCAGGTTTTGCTGGCTATGGTGAATGGCAATGGAAGAATCCCTTGGAAGTTATGGACGACTATCTCCCGCATCCAAACCTTAGTGCTGGGCCGCCAGGTCACTTTCACTCACGTTTATCGAGAGGCAAATGGGGTTGCCGACGCGCTTGCAAATCTGGCTAGTTCCACAGGTGTCTGTCAAAGTTTTAATGGGTCCGGTCTTCCGAGCCATATACGGGGTTTAGCCCGCCTAGATAGGATGCACGTCCCTTATGTACGTTTAGCTTAGTCTTTCTGGCAAGCGTTTATCCCATTTGCTGTATGTGGTGTGTTCCTTGAATAAAATTTGGAGTGGCGCCCCCCTCGTGTACGAGGTTAGCCAAAAAAAAAATTTAAAAATAATTTATATAAATATATATGCTCAAAATAAGACATGTAATGAATTAATTTAAGACTTTACATTATAAAAAATTTAATATTTTCAAAGAATTTAGATTGTCACAAATACTTTTTTTGAATTATAAGTTGAAACAAATAAATTTTATTCCAATCTCAATTGTATCTACTAAAAAAATAATCTTAAATCCAAGCCAAAAATACCACAATATTTTAAAATTATACAAAATTTAAGTCTATGAAAATTTGACATTGTGAGTTTAAATTTTAATTCACATTTTTGGGATATAGAGATTGCAACTTAAAAAAAAAAAAGAGAGAAGTTTGGAGTTCGGAGGAAGTCGGGAAAATAGAAAATAGAGATGCAAACTTGATAAGAGGCAAAAAATGAGAAGAAAATGAGCAGATGTTGCGTTTAATAATTAGTTTTTAAGGTTAAAGAAATCCTATTCTTTTTTTAACTTTTTTTTCAATTTAATATGCAAAAACAAAAAAAGGACTATTCAACGATTCAATCTGGTTCACACGGTTCAAATGATTCTTACCATTTTTAAATTCGATCAACCCAAAATATGAACCGAATTGAAGTTATGAATGATTCGTGGTCTAACTGATCGAACTGGTCGGTCCAGTTTGACTTTCAAGACAACGGATATAAAGAATACACTTTTATGTTCTTATCCAGAAACTATTGTCCGGCCATAAATTAATCAACCCCCGAAACTAGTAAAGAAACAAGATGAAAAGAAGGAATATTTCTTTTGGGTACCTAGCCAGAAATTTCCTTTCCTTCGTTACCTGGGCCACAGGAGTACGGGGTGTAGAACAAATCATACTTATGGAAGGTCATGGTAATGTTTGGGAGAAATTTTATCACGGTCCTGTTAGGGTGGTTGTCTAAATTAAACCTTTGGTGAAAACTGTTACCTATTAAATCCAAAATCTATATGGTGATTATTAAGAAATAAATTAATGATAAAATTGCGGAAGCGTACCTGAATTCATATCGACAAACTGATATTTGAATCTTCAAAAATATTGGGGTGACCTTCCAAATCAACACGTGTTTGCCAATTTTTGAGAGAGTCTTTTAGTATCTCTCTGGTATCTTTCTTGACGATGGGATATCAGAGAAGAGTTATTTTGTGATACTAGAAAATACGACAATAGAATGATACATGTGACCTGGGGACTATAACCCTATTTATAGGTAACATTCCTGTTACCCTTTGGAACCCTATTTTAGCCCATCATAAAAGTAGAAACCCTTAAGTCTCTACACATTAAAGGTCCACATCCTATTAGATACATTAAATTCAAACCATATTTGATCACTTTAATTGGATTTAATTTTATTTGACAGTTTGAATTACATAATTATTAACATATAAATCCAACGCTGGATTAAGGATCCAACAATCTCCCACTTGGACTATATGTGTAACCTTATAATTTTGTTTTGCAATTAACCGTATGAGCTCAACTTTACTGTCATTACCACAATGTATCTGTAACTAATTCAATCCATCAATCAAACCAACATAGGATCAAAGCGACTTTTGTTACAATTTCGTAACTCGACCCATCAATGGTCACATATATTGATATAATTAAATGACATCAATCATGATGTGGATGTGTAGCATGCAAATTTCATATAATGTGATCACAACATGTCTATTTTCAATTGGTCCATCTCAAATTTTGATGAAATCAAACCATACCAAAGTTAGAGTGTAAAATAAATTCAAACTTTATTTATGCATAAAATATTTTTAAATCATTAATAACCGAAAGGTATCATAAGAGCATCTAAAATAACAAATTCTCACTAAAACTATACATCATTTAATAACATGACACCCATACGAGCAGTATGCTCATGAAACATTTTAGGTAGTAATGTAGTAAGCGGATCCGCAACTATGGAGTTTGCTCCGATATACTCTATCAATAATTATCCACTTTGTACTCTTTTTTTAACAGTCAGAAACTTGATATCTATGTGTTTAGATTTTATTGAATTCCTATTATTATTAGAATATACGACTGCTGATTTATTGTCACAAAATAATTTGAGTGGTTTTTCAATACTATCTACTACACGTAATATGGTGATGAAGTTTTGCAGCCAAATTCCATGGTTGGATGCCTCATAACAAGTTATGAACTCTACAACCATAGTGAAAGATGTTATGAGGCACTGTTTAGCACTCTTCCAAGATATAACACCTTCAACCAACAAGTAGACATAGCCTGACGTTGATTTCATAGTATCTTGGCAGCCAGCATAATCAGAATCAGTATACTCAATGATCTCTAACTCATCTGACTTTCGATACATGAGCATGTAATCTTTTGTTTTTTGTAAATACAGTAAGATCCATTTGGTTGCTTTCCAATGATGTAATTCAGAATTACTTAAATATCTACCCAACATTATAGTAATTTACGCAATATCCGGACGCGTACATACTTGAACATATATTAGACTCCCTACTGCTGATGCATAAGGAATCTTTTGCATCTTTTTTTCCTCAAAAGTATTCTTAGAACATTGTTCAAGACTAAATTTGTCTCCTTTAGCCACAGGGGTGTCACCTGATTTACAATTTTGCATGTCATACCTTTTAAGAACCTTTTCGATATAATCCTTTTGTAATAGTTCTAAAATATCCTGAGAGCGATCCCGATATATCTGTATATCTAACACAAAAGATGCATCACCAAGATCTTTCATCTCAAAATTTTTAGGTAAAAATTTCTTGATTTCATGCAATAAACCCATATCGTTGTTGGCAAACAAAATGTCATCAACGTACAATATCAGAAAAATATACTTGCTCCCACAGAACTTATGATATATACAATCATATACTAAATTTATTTCAAAATCAAATGAGATAATCACTTGATGAAATTTGAAATACCATTGTCGAGACGTTTCTTTGAATCCATAAGTGAATTTTTTAAGTTTGCAAACCATATTTTTTGGATTTCTTGATACAAATTTTCTGGTTGAACCATATAAATCGTTTCATCAATGTTACCATTGAGAAAAACTGTCTTTACATCCATTTAATTTAATTCAAGATCGAAATGCTTCATAAATGCCATGATAATTCTAAAGGAGTCCTTTGAAAAGATCGGAAAGAAGGTTTCTTTATAGTCGATACCTTTTTTTGTGTAAATCTCTTAGCGACAAGACGAGTTTTATATCTTTTCACATTGCCTTTCTAATCCTTTTTTATTTTAAATATCCATTTACAACTAATGGGTTTCGCTCCTTCTGACAATGAGACAAGATCTCAAACATCATTTTCCTTCATAAATTTAATTTCCTTATTCATGGCATCGATCAACTTTTAAGAATTTAAACTTTTCATGACTTGATGGAAGTTGATTGGATCATCTTCCATCAATCTAGAGTCATCCTCATGTTTTTGGAGAAAAATAATATAATCATTTGACACTGCACTTCTCCTTTCGCTAATGGATCTTCTTAATGGCACTGGTTCTTTGAGAAGAAGAGTTTGTTCTTCTACAACAGCTTGTTTTTCGACATTATTTTGATTTGTCATGTTATGATCAAGTTCAGGAATAGGATCCTGAGCAAGATCAATAACACCTATGGGAATATTAATATATTCCTCTTTAAAGACAATGTTTATTACTGTATTTTCTTTCCCAAACTCGGTATCCTCAAATAATCGGATATTTTCTGTCTTAAAAATTGATTTAGTTGTGGAATCATAAAACTTGTAACCTCTGGATTTTTTAGAGTATCCAATAAAATAACAATTAACTGTTTTTTAATCCAATTTCTTTTCATTTGGCCTGTAAAGTCTTGCCTCAACTGGACATCCCAAAACATGCAGATGCTTTAAACTGGTTTTTTCTTTGTCCAAAACTCATAAGGGGTTTTGATAGTTGCTTTAGTTGAAACTCTGTTAAGAATATATGGTGCAATTTTAAATGCTTCTCCTCAAAGTGACTCTGGTAAGGTAGAATGACATATCATACTCTTTACCATGTTTTTAATCGTTCTATTTCTTCTTTCAGCTACACCATTCATAGTGGTTGAATGCAACATAGTATATTATGGAACGATACCGCATTCCTCTAGGTATTTAGCAAATAGTCCTGGATATTGTTCACCTGTGCCGTCATATCTACCATAGTATTCACTACCATGGTCAGATCTTCTTTTGTTGAGTTGATTATCAACTTCAGTTTTAAAATTTTTGAACACGTCCAGTGACTATAACTTGTCTGAAATAAGATATATGTAGCCATATCTTGAAAAATTATCTATGAATGTTATAAAATATTATTGACCATTCCAAACAGATGTAGGAAATGGTCCACAAATATCTGTATGTATAAGTTCTAAGACGTCTGAGGACCTATTAGTTTCAAATCTCCTTTTATTGATTTGTTTCCCTTTTATGCAGTTAACACAATCATCAAAATCTATGAAATTTAAGGGGTCGAGAATTTCATTTGACACTAATCTTTCTATTCTCCGTTTGGAGATATGCCCCAATCTTTTGTGCCATAATGCAGCTAAATTCTCATTGGTTAATTTTCTCTTTACTCCTCGAATACTCAAATGCAGAGATTTATTAAATGAGACAATTGTACAATTAAATATAAATTATCTTAGTGCATTAAAGAACTAGAACTACCCAATTTTGAATCATGAAACAATTCAAATTTTTCATTTTCAAACGAATAAAAATAACCAAATTTGTCCAAAGGTGAAATAGAAATCAAATTTTGTCAAAAAAAAAAAATAGTACAACAAATGTCTCATTGAGATCCAAATAAAATTCGATTTTTAATAATAATTTAAAAACTTCAATTGTCTCAACTTGAACTGTTTTGTCATCGCCCACGTAGATATATTTTTCATTATGATTAAACTTTCAGCAATTCTGGCAACCCTGCATAGACACACTGATATGAGTTGTTGCACCAGAATCTAACCACCGTATGTGTTTAGGTATCGAAATTAAATTAACCACAGAACAAACCAAATTAAGAAGCATACCTTTCTTAGCACGCCAAACGTAATAGTTGGTGCAATGTTTCTTTTTATGCCCTTTAATTCCATAGAAGAAACAACTATTCTTTCTCTGGTCATCCGATTTCTTTTGTTGTTTCTTTTGTGGAGTTGTACCTGCAGCTCTTGTTTCCTTCTTTCTCTTAAATCCCTTACTTTTATTATTAGTAGTTGACACCAGATGGGCACTTTCTGTTTGATCTTACTTTAATCTTTTCTCTTCCTCTACACAGTGTCAGATGAGTTCATTTAAAGACCAAGTCTCTTTTTGACAGTTGTAATTCACTTTAAACTGACTAAACTGTGTAGGAAGAGATATTAAAATCAAATACACTAATAACTCTTTGAAGAGTTTCAATTTAAGTGCATTCAATTTTGAGGCAAGATGAGACATCTCTCTAATGTACTTTCTGATATTACCTTTACCACTATATTTTATCAAAATTAGGCGTGTTAAAAGCGTACTAACTTCAGCCTTTTCGTTCTTGACAAACATTTTTTTAATGTCCTGAAGGAACTCTTTAGCGATTACCGTCGTTTTTGACATTATTCCCCTAAATGCTTTTGGAACGACTTTTTTAATGATCATCAGATGCAAACGATTCGATCTCTCCCATCTTTCATTATTTTTCCTTTTTTTTTATCAGAGGTACTTTGATCTGCAAGAGATGGGGGAGAATCATATCTTAACGTAAGGTCGAGATCCATTACTCCAAGTACTATCAAGAGATTTTCTTTTTAAGACTTGAAGTTTATGCCATTCAGCATAGAAATATTATTGATGCTGGAAGTAATATTTGTAAGATTATTCGCAACTAAACAGAAAATATAATATAATTAAAACAAACTCACGTGAACCAAAACAATAATAAATTTAAATAAAGGTAACCCCATCTCAAGATACTGATGTTCTATTAATATTTTATCTTTGGACAAAATATTAACTTCTAAGTGATATTATGGCGTAATAATAAACACTGACAATAATAACATGTCAAAAAAATAAATTTTTCTTTGGGTCAATTTATAATTCACATGAAAAAGCTGAATATTTATCACATGTTTATTACCACAAGTGCACATGTAATTTTATTAAATATTGACTTTCCTTTGGGCCGATCAATATTCATAAAATCACAAGTACTCAACTAGTTATATTCTAAAATAAATTAATTTTCATAATAGAGGTCACTTTGGTGGCATATTGTTTCAACTAATTTATTCCAAAATATATATAATCATACCAATATTCAAATTTGAAATTATACAAATTAAACAAAAATTTTGATCAAAGTCAACTTTGATCAACTCTGGTCAAAATATGGTCAAACCTGGTCAAACCAGTCAATTGGATCAAGACTTATTGGACCAAAAGTCCATATCCATAATTTGACCCAATTTATTATTCAAGCCCAAATTTTCTTGAAGTCCATAATTGCTTTATAAAAGTTTATATTTAGTGGGCATAATATATGGACTTTATAGGGTTTAAATATCTTATTAACTTTATTAGGGTTTACTTAAATTAGAAAATCCTAATATCCTTAACATAAATATATTGAAAATCAATTTGCATAACAATGAATCGGCTAACCAAAATAATGAATCTGGGCAATAAACAGTGAATCAGCCAAGCTAAAAACATCGAAGCTAACAACCAAGGTTTGACTACCATGGAACCTTGGTCCATGTTGTTCACAGATTCACGCAACAATCATTAAAAAAAAAGGCATGTGAATGACATAAGCAAACAAGGAATCTGGATTCATTGGCCATGCAGCAAAACAAAAGTGATTGCAATTCTAACAATCCGTGGAGCCTACTGGATTGAATGTAACCATATGAATTCTACTAAAATCTCTATTCAAGCATGTTGACTTTCCATGATGTGAAGACAGAAACATGAATTGCAAGAGAACATGACTAGATCATGACTAAATCATAAAAGCCAAAACATTAAGTTGAATCAAGAACACGACTGGATTCATGGAACAAAATTGTTGGTCGTGCAAACCAAAAACCTAAATATAAACTTTTGGTGAAAACTATCACCTATTAAACTCAAAATCTATATGGCGATTATTAAGAAATAAATTAACAATAAAATTGCGGAAGCATACCTGGATTCATATCGACAAACTGATATTTGAATCTCTAAAAATATTGGAGTGGCCTTCCAGATCAACATGTATTTGCCAATCCTTGAGAGAGCCCTTTAGTATCTCTCTGGTATCTTTTCTGATAATGGGATATCAAGGAAGAGCTATTTTGTGGTACTAAAAAATACGACAATAGAATGATACATGTGACTTGGGAACCATAACTCTATTTATAACTAATATTTCTGTTACCCTTTGAAACCTTATGCCAGCCCATCATAGAAATAGGAGCTCTTAAGTCTCTACACATTAAATGCCCACATCCTACTAGATATATTAAGTCCAAACCATATTTGATCACTTTAATTGGAGTTAATTTTATTTGACAGTTTGAATTACATAATTATTAATATATAAATCCAACGCTGGATTAAGGATCCAACAGATCCAAAATAGCTACTTGATAAACTTGGTAATTTGTCAGAACTGTGACAAAATTTCTGTGATACATCATATTTTGTTGTAAATTGCAATTGAGTAACATCAAGTGCAAATGGCTTTAGTTAGGGGAAAAAAAGGAAAAAAAAAAAGAAGAGTGAAGATAAAATAGTCTTTTAACAAAAAACTTTCTTCCTTTTTTTTCATGGAGTATTTTTCTTAGTCTAAAAAAGAAAGAAAGACTGAAACTGGCGTTTTCTCCACGTTCACTGGATATATTAATGCAAATTACCTAGAACAGATTTTAATGAGAATATATTATAAATAGGGTTGATGTGTAACGTCACAAATGATACCAATACCAATAACAATAATAATAGTAAGAGCATAATTTACAATTTTCATTAAGTACAAAAATTATGATTTGATCGGTCTATTTTTTGGCACATCAGTCATGTAATAATTTGTAAATAATAAATAATACATTACTAAACAGCATCAGTCGTATAGCAAACAACCGAAGAGAATGTTGTTCATGTTGTTTTTATGACAGTCCCACCTCCCCCTAAAGCGAACCAAAGGGTTCGGCAGACCGCCTACCCAACTCTCGCCAGGACTCAGTCGTTCACTACAGTTCTCAAATAAATGACAAGATAAATCTCAAATATACATCAAATGTTCCATAATTTACATATACTACAAACTAAAACCTCAAGAGATACAAGCAATACTAATTTCCAGCATAAGACAAAGGTCCTCAGTTCCCACATAAGTACAAGTACAAGTACAATCTCAAATATTACGTAAATTAAAACTAGAGCTCCAATGGTATAGTAGATCCTCCAACCATTCACATGGAGAACTTTAATACAAATGCTTCCTTCACCTCGAGCCCTGTGTAGGGGAATAAAATAGTTTTGGAGTGAGTTAGAAGCTCAGCGAGTAACCAGTAAAATCAGTAATCAAATCAGTTTCTCAATAGTTCATTTCATTGATGTCATGATTCAGTAATCAAATGTATTTTTATTGCTCTTGTGAGCCAAGGAGATCATGGTACTCAGACGTCCAACGCTCAAATAGATCCAGTAACAGTAAAACAGCAATAGGGAGCCCTTTGGTGCTATAGATGAACAGTAAACTGTGGTGGAGACATTGGTTCTAAGCCCAAAACTTCCCAAGAACTCATTTAAGCCAAATCATGCCATGAACTCACATGCAAACACACATGATATGCAATCGAGTAAATAATGCAAGAAACAGTTCATAAGTAGCTTTGGAAACAGTTTGGGGTCACTCACCAACCACAGCTCAGGAACCATCCATCATATATCGTTGCCTTGCTCAAGTCCAAGCCCTTCAACTCAAACTCAAAAAGCAATCAAATGCTTTCAAAGATCGGACAACATATCCCCTTAATTTCCTTACTTTTCCATCCTACAAGCAACACCAATTCATCTCAAATCAACCACATACACATCATAAACTATCAAATATACCTTTCGGCACAATATCCATAACTGAAGTTACACTTATTGGATTGAAACGAATCTTATGGTGTTTCGAAGCTAAAACATATATCTACATTTCTTATGAAGACCTCCAAAGCCAAATTATGCATTTTCATGGTCAAAAATGGAATTCCCCACGAAAACAGAAATCTGTCCACGAAACAAGGCTCATGGGCAGTCAAGGGTATTTCGGTCATTTTACATGCTACAGTGCTCCGATAGAGCTGAAAATTTACAGGTAGCTAGCTAACTCAATTACAACAAATTTCATGTGTTGGACAAGGGCTGATTCGGTCTCTAACATGTCCAAATAAATCCGGTCAAAATAGGGCAGATTTAAAACCCTAAACCTGGAATTTTCATACAAAACTGAAATTTTTTGCAAATAACCGCAATTAACGCACAAGGGACCCATTTAACACAATTTAGAGTCATCAATCCAAGGCCAACCATAATCATTATATGAAAACAGAAAAATCCCAAAAAAATCAGAAATTTAGCTAACTCCACTTTAATCCATGAAATCTTCCACAAAGTAGCATCTATAACAACTATAAGCCACTACTTATCAATTAATTGAAGTAAAGAGAAAGTTTGTAAGCAAAATACCTTGACACCTCAAGAAAGATGATAACTTAGGGTTTTTCCTTCACAAATCCCTCCACTAGAAGCTTTAATCCTCCTTAGTAAGCAACTTGGATGGAGTAATTTGATAATTCAACGATTGAAACTCAAGATTTGAGCAATAATTGAAGTTGAAGAAACTCTCTCTTGTTCTTTTCTCTCCATAAATTTCGGCCAAGACAATGAAAATGAAAAGAAATTGGGTCAAAATTTGGTTTAGTAAAGGTTAAGATAAGTCTAAGTCAAAGTCAAGGTCCAATGTTTCAAGAACAAATGGCATCCAAGGTTTAATCCTCATCTTGTTGTCTTCCAATGGTTAATCCCTCTAGGTAACCTCTAATTATTTCCTAACACCTTGTAAAATAATATTTCTTGATACAAAACTTCAATTAATTGGCAAAATTTATCGCACTTAGCGTACTAGCGGGACCCACATCCATAATACGCTTCAAACTTAATATGAACTAATTTAAACTAGGAAAATGATTTGAAAACTCTACTCACTTATAAAAATCTCTGAAAAATCAATATAATAGGGTATAATGAAGAAAATGCATGCGAGAAAATAAAATGAAATATTATGAAATAAGGAAGATTTACGGGTCTTCACAGTTTTAGCTTTTGAATTTTGATTATAAAATTAAGTGTATACTTGTTGCTGGAAGTAAACCGGTCAAAAATTTGGAAGGACATATAAAGTTGGATAATGTTAAGATCATAAGATTAACTTTTTTATGCACCGACAATTTAGTGATTTTTTACGCTAGTAACTTTGAATGTATACCACATGTTCATGATTTGAATTTCAAATTTTAATTTATATTATGTGGTATAATCTAAACCTATTAGTGTAAAAAAGTATACATTGACAGTATATAAAAAATTTATCCTAAAGATAAGTATATTTTAGGATTTTCTACACCTAGGTGAAATTAGTTTACAAAAATCAAAGGAAGAATAATTTATTAGAGTTCATCTATAAAAAATGATTCAAAATCACAAGAAGTCTAAACAATAGATACAAATATTGAAATCTCTAAAATTAGGAAGGTGGACCATCATTTAGTTTAAACCATCGTTTAAGTGAGGAGTTCAAATCTCTATGCCTTCAGTAAAATTCAAAAGAAGTACAGTAGTACACCCCTTTAATTTAGAGATAGGAACCACTTCCTTTAAACCCTCTTGAACTAGTTGGACCCTTCCCTAGATAAGTTAGAGTACGTGTAGAAGTAGAAGTAATGTCGAAGTTACCGATTGACAGAAAAAAAAGATCATCATTTAGTTTATATTTATCATATAAATCATATATTGCTTGGAGTAGGACTTTCTAATTTATTACTATTTTCTAAACTTCCTCGTCTTTTTTGCGAAGTCCAAGTTGTTAATTTTGCTGTTTCACCTGCTTTGCTTAATGTTGATGGCCACATTTCATCTTTATGCGGCTAAAAATCTAAAATATGTATAGCTTATGCATACTTCTGTCATTCCAACATGGTACTTTAGTTAAGCAATAACTCCACTTTGCATTTTGTACCATAAACTCTTAATTTCGGAAACTTTGTACCCTAAATTCTTAAGTTTGTCCCATTTAAATTCAATTAATAATTACATTTACAAAATTAAAGATATAAAGGGCAATAAAATGAATGACAATTACCTTTTTCTTTTTAATGGCAAACTCTATTCACAGGAGTGGGATGTCGGCCCAAATTTTATTAATATTAATAATCAAGAACAATAGATTGAAGTGGTATGTATGATAACAATTACTGTTTTGTTCCAACTATGATACCTTAGCTTTTTTTTGACCATTTTTAGCACATTATCATTTTTTATATGGTCTCAATTATAATATTGTTTGTAAAATTAATGAGATAAAAGATGGTACAAATTAATAAAAGTATAATTTTTTTTTTATTTTTGCTATGATACCTTGGTACCTTTTTATTATTTTTGACATATTATTATTGATTTGTTGGATTCTCTATGTAGTTAATTTTGCAAAAGTTGTCATTGACTAGATTTAAATAGGATAAACTTGAGAATTTAGAGTATAAATTGTGCAAAATCAAGAGTTCAGAGCACAAAGTATTTAAAATTAAAGTTTAGAGTGTAAAGTGGAAAAGTGATGCATTTTTGGAGATGCGAGATGGAGTAATCCTTTCTTTAACAGCCGAGCACCAAAAGGAAAGAGATTCGGACTCTTGGGTGAATTCAAAATTTATAATATTTGCATATAGCAATATAGTCCTCATATTTATTAGTACTTGGTATCTACATTTGTCAAATACATGCATGCATTATCACATGCAAGTGATACATATGCTAAGGGCCAGTTTGCACCAAACTTGCTCTTATGCAACTCGGGCACTTTCATCATCACATCCTTTCTCCTTCAACTTTTTTTTTTCTTTAACATTGATCTTTGTTATTTTTTCAAAATTTTCTTTAAGAATCATCATGCTTTCTAATTTGTTTTCATAGATACAACCTTCTTACTTTTGTTATTTCCGCTCAAGCCACCCTAACATTTACTATTTTTGTGTCCAAGTTCATATAGTGGTTTCTCAATATTTATGCACTCAAAACTTCAGGGTCACACTAAAACTTCCAAAACATAAAAGCATGGTTGATATTCAACAATCATATGTGGGAAAATTGCTTCTCGAGTCGTTCGATCTTTTCACTTAAATAGGTCAAGTCTTTAAAATTTTGTTTTAGCATAGTCCTCTTATCAATATTTCTAGCAATTTAGTCCTTACATTAATATTTTTAGTCTGTTCAGCTCTTTTAACCATAGTCCAGCCTTAAAGAATTTTTCCCAACACCAGTAGAGATACAATATTGGAAATTAGTTCTGTTCATTGGCATTGAATTAATCATCCTCGTGACTTATGTAATAATTGGAACTTTTTCTATGATTTATAGCAAACTATTAGTCCGAGGAGTTCATAGTCTAGGTAATTTGTTTGATGTGTCAACAGTGGGAAAAAAAACCCCATATGTGCAAGCAAAAAGAAAATGATAATTTTCTTCAATTTTGTGCATATCCAAATGAGATGTTTAAACAACTTTATAAGCACAAATAGATGTATCTGTCGGATAACTGGCTTGAATATGTATACATACATATATATATAATTTAGATTAATTGTGTAATACATAAATGTTAGACGGAAAACAACATATGCAAAATTTAAAAATAATGTAGCTTTTCCTAAACCTCCTTCTCGTTAGAAAAAACTTTCTAACTAAAACTCCCTTCAACTCTCTAATGGGAGAGAGATCAGATTTTTCTGATCTTTCCCTATGGGAGGAGCTCTCTCTATAGTTTCTTTTCATTTATGTGAATAAAATCTCTCTTAAAATTTTCTAGTCAGAGTTTCTTCTCTCTTTAGGGTTGTTTAGTGAGAGTTTTTTTCTCTATTAATTTTTTTAGTGAGAGTTTTATTCTCTCATAGTGATTTCTCTTCAGAGTTTTTGATAATTTTTTATTTTTCTTTTATTAGATCTGAGTTTTTCAGATTTTGATTATCAAACTTGGAATTTCTTAGATCTATTCGGCAGATTTCATCAAAATATTTGGACTTGAAACAGTTAGTCAACAGATCTGACGATTGGAAGCATGCACAAATGTCAGTGGAATTACAATTATTTTATCTCATTTTTTAAATTTGGACCTTTATAATATAATTTTTATTGTTTTTTAGATCTAGAATATCCTTTCTTCATGTCTATTCTTTGATATCTGTGTATGTTTGATGATGTAATTTCTCCCATTAATATAGATTTTAATGAAATTATGCTATTTTATCTAAAAAAAGTAAAACTACCATAACTTGACTCCAATAGAATTACTAAAATACTATCTTGACTAAAACACTACTAAATAATAATATGGAAATTTCTAATTTTGAACCTTGATTTAATATGCCAGTATTGTCTCCCTTAAATCAAACTCTTTTTTGAATCAGATTCATTACCATCACTATCAATAATCTCCCTTGATTTTTGCTGCAGCAATATTCCATGCACCTGCATAGATTTATCTCGTTACTCAACTTATTTTGCACTTGTGAAAATAATCTATCGCGCCCCATTACACTTTTAGATGCACTATTTTCGTCACCTAATTTAATGTCAACTTATTGACAATTCACTTTTTGATTTTCATAATCATAATTCAACGGACAGGATTCTTCTCCTATCTCTGTCATAACATCTGCAATCAATTTGAAAATTGTTGAACTAATCTTATGATCCAATCCTCACAAACTAGACTCTCCATGACCAACCTTGTGGTCTAATTCGATCAACTAATTTCTTCGCAACAATTTTTATACTCTAACTCTGACAGTGGAAAACATCCACAATTAACCATCGTAATCGAGTCAATTCTTCAATGTCTACAAGCACTCTAGGACCAATTTCTTGAACCTAGGGGCTAGATACCATATGTAGAATTCATAAAAATTTCACCAAAAATCTATAGGAGATATATTTTATAAAATCAATATATATGGGAAGGCAATTTACACACATGAAAATATGTATGAGAGAAAAGGAATAATACCAACAATAATCTTTTAATCAAATCATAAGAATAAGATTCTCAATCCTTTCAGTCTTCTCAACTAAATACAATAATATGACTCTTTATTTATAGACTAGATAACTTGATAAACAAGTTTTACAACCATAACAAATTTCCTAATAAGATACTAATTCCTAAATAATAATTCTACCATAACTTGACTCCAATAGAATTACTAAAACACTAATTTGACTAAAACACTATTAAATAATAATATGAAAATTTCTAATTTTGACCCTTGATTTAATATGCAACAAGAACCATACAAAAGAATGTACGCACAGGCTAAAAATAAAAATACACACAAGCAGAAAGCAATCTAATTTAGCAAAATGGGCATTGACAAAACAAGTTTAGCACAAAAATCTCTATTACTTCGGGTCTCGGCAACATTCCTTCGTCCTGCTTAATATATAGGCACACACACACATTCTTCCATCCAACAATAAGAATTAATACTTTAATAGCATGATCCCAAGTTTTTGAGTGTTTTCTTGTTTGAAAACCCCACTAACTCTACGTCTTCTAACAGAAATATTTCTCAGTTGTAAATATTAGCACATTGTTAAATAGTAAAACTTCACACTTCATTGACCAAATAAATTGATTGTATATCCAGCAATAAACCTAAATTAGAAAACTTTTTTTTTTATATGCATAAATTCATCAATTCAGTGAATAAGTATATTCAAACTTATCGGAGAGGACAAATGGCATTGAGACCTAATAAAAGTAAGAAGAGAATTGCCAAAGGCATCGAATATATATACCAAGTCCAGTGAAATACCCAAGCCTGTTGTTTAGGAAACATGCTGGATTTCGTTGACTAAGCCCATTTTCAAGTACGGCACATTCTTAAGTTAGAGCCCAAGATTCTCAAATATTTTATGGAAAGGCCCAAAACAGATATTCAAGACCCAGCCTTTGCATTGTTTTTACTGAACTAGATATTCAAGACCCAAGCTTTGCAATGCTTTCACTGAGGCCCACATATTATTTTCAAAGGCCAAGTTTATTGTCACGGCCCATGTGTTTTGATAAAGTGAAGCCCATTTTAAGAGCTTAAGTCTACCAAACTACGTACTTTCAAGATTGGGCTTGTGTATCAAGCCAAGTTTGACCTCAAATTTGGCCCAGAGTCATTTAGGCCCATCTACACCGAATGTAACTTCTGTAGTACGATTTGATAAAATTGCACGTATTACTAATCATAAATTCTAATTCCTCAGAATCAAAATGAGTTATTTTAATCTCTAATAAATAAAAACAAAAGCACATTTTTGTCCTCGGTCATCTTTCCAATCAAATTTCGACTAAAAGAAGTCACGGACAGATTTCATGGTGAATATTTAAAGGGCATATTTAACAACTCACTTAACATTGACCCGATTTCTCAACCATTCTTAAACACAAAAAGTAAAATTAGATCAACTCGCTTAATTATTGACCCAATTTTTCTTAGACATCCCCTTCCCTCTCCTTCCTCCTTCTTCTTTTACCCACCTACCACCCGTTTCTCCTTATCCTCCCTCTCCTTATTTCTACCTCTCCCCATTTCTTCTTCCCCTTACCCTCCCATTCCTTTTCTCCGTAAACCTTGCCTTTCCTTTTGCTCTCTTTCATCTGGTTGCTAGACTAGACTATGGAGAAAAAAGGAGATGAGGAAAAATGGGGAAGGAGAAGAGGAAAGGGTGAGACCAAAGAAAGGGTAGGAGAAAAAGGGTGGCGGCAAGATGAGTAGTAATGGCAATTAGGAAAAGAGAGGAAGGAAGAAGAAAAGGAGGAGAGATTGTGACGACTGGAAAATTTCCTTATATTTTTCTTAAAATTTCCTTTTATTTGTAATTTATTACCTTACAATAGCTTTACTACTCATTTACCTTCTTAAGAATTGCAATTCACCCTAGAATCAAGGGTTTTTCATTTAGGTTCATAGTTAGCGTAAATTTAAGTTTTTACATATTTTAGTAATGTAATCAATCGGTATAGACTGTGTATAAATTTAGTGATTAAAGAGTAAGTTTTAGATGATATTAAGTGTGTGATTAGAAGTGATAATAATAAGTTAGTGAATTATAAGTTAAAACTCTAGTATATGTTAATTAAGGAAAAACGGTGTGAACTGAAGTGTACCGTTTGTTACCGAGTGAATACACCACTTGAACACTATTTTATTACCTTAATCTACTTGTTATTCATTGAACAAAATCAGACCTAAATATCTTCTTAATGCAGCCGAAATTTTGGACTAAAAACAAGAGAGTAGAAAAAAATTGACTTCCAATCAAAAGGTGACACTTGTCCAATTTTGACCCAAATGAATTCCTATCATCTTAACCTTCTTGAAGCTTTATTTTAGCCTCCATTTCTGCACATTCCAACTGTGAGTTTGAGAGAGAAAAGAGGGAAGAAACCATTCAATTTCCTTCTTGATTTTTAGCTTAGTTGAGTGAAAATCAAGAATATAAACCGATTAACCTCTTAGTTGGGCACTTGGGAAGCTTGGTGTACTAAAAATTTGGAAGGAAAGGTTGAGGTTTCTCTTGAAAGCATCATTATGAAGGTATGAAGGCTTTTTTTCCATTATCTTTCCCTTAATCTTGGTTAAGTTTGTATAGCAACTTAAATTCTTGGCTAATGATAGCTATTTAAGTAGTTGTGATGATTATGGTGGATTTGTGAGTTAGGGTTTTGAATTGTTCAATGGTATTTCTTCTTGTTTAGATAGAATATGATGTCTATAATCTTGTATAGGAAGTTGAAGTAGTGGTTTAAGCTAGAAATGTGAACGTTAGACCTTGAATGCACTAAATTCCAGATTTAAGGAGTGAAACTGCCCTGTTCTGACCAGCTTTATTCGTGCATGTTAGAGGCCGAATTAGACTTAAATTAAAACATGAAAGTTGTAGAAAACGATGTTTTATACCTGCCTATAAAATTTCAACTCAATCGTAGAAATGTGGCATGTGAAATGATCGGAATACCCTTGACTGCCAAAAGCTTCATTTTGCGGACAGTTTTGTGATCTCACACTTTTGGCTTTGTTTTTCACCTTGATCCATATCAAATTAGTCTTTGTCCAAAACACAAAACTTTTAGTCCTAGGTCTCAGCTTTCCAATGCATTTGAAGACACTTCAAACAGAATTGTGTAGCTTGAGTTATTGCCATTTGAATTCAAAACTGACAACTATACTGGCAAGGACATTTTGGTTATGTAATTTGCAAATTCGACCTAGATTAATTGTAAACTGGGTTAAGTTGTCTTCATCAAAGTTGTGACCCTTTGTCTTAGCTTCGAAGCGGTACAAAATTCACCCTAGTCCGATAAGTGTAGCGTCAGTTGTGACCAAAACGCTAAGGGACATCAAATCTGCCATTTAGTCTTTTGTCTTCAAAACTTGATTTCCGATTGGATTATTATACTTGTGTTATACTTGGATGATTTTGAGCCTATTGAACGGCTATTGTGATGAGATTATTTGTATGTGTTTTGGGGCTAAATTGAGAAAAATAATGAAACCATAAATGGCTGAAAAATAGGTAAACACAAAGGGCCTGCTGCCCAAATTTACACTCGAGAATTAGGTAGAGGTACTCGAGACTTGAGTACGAATTTGGGAACGAATATCCCTTGAGTCATCTAGGATATTCAAGTTTTCTTTCATAGAGGTATATAAGTTAGAATTCGGCCGAAACTTGTACCCTTGGAAAATGAAAGTAACGACTAATAGAAATATATTTTTCTCGTCACTCAGACTCAAACGGAGATTTCAAAGGTTAATCACTTTAAAGTTTCACCATTTTAAGAACAAGCATGAGTTTACAAATATTCTTCAAATAAGTTTCAATTATGTGATTCTCGTTAAATGAAACGTTTAAGTTTCAAATCTTAGTTACTTTCAAAAGCTCTTAAACATGTTTTATCGCAGATTTGGACTCCACACACGGAACAATACCTGAACGTAACCCGTAAAGGCACCGCATCTTTTGGTGAGTGCTTTCAAATACCTGATTGAACTGGACACTTGTTTTCAATACTTGACCAATGTGATTTAATGATATGTAATTTGTTTGATCGGGCAAAAGTGTATTTTATCGCACTTGCCTTAATATGATATACTCTTGTTTATTGTTACAATTGACTTGATATATTTTTATTTGACTTGTAAGTGCTGAGCAGCAGCATGTACCACACTCAATGTGAGTGGAAGGTGCCTCTCATTCCCCTCTCCGTACTTTTATTTTGATTCAGTCGATTAGAGATGATATCTCATCGACTTCTTGGAGACCCAAACCCCATTGGCTAATTAATCGAGTCGAGCCAGCAAGGGTTTGGTCGATTAGATAACGAACCATGAGTATCTAGTGTTGTCGAGTGGAGTGTTATCTTCTCGACTAATCGGTACACTCGAGTATTACCACCAGTATTTATCTTGGAGTTCGGGCCTGGTAAGGAGTTTGGATGGTGGACGGAGAGTAGTTTAAGTTGTGTTCTACTGGATTGGTTATTTATTTGAAAGTTGACAGAGTGTCAACTATTACTTGATCAAACTCTGGTGATGCAATGGGAATTTGGCTCATGAGAGCCATCCGTATCCTTATTCATTGGAATGATTAGTACTTATCGTGTTATTGTTTCGTTTTAAAAGAAAAACTTTACACTCGCTCACTTTGAGATTTGCTACTTGAAGTGTTATTTCTCACTTTTATAAACTTTTCATACTCATTACTTTGCTACGTGATACTTGCACTTTTAAATAATAGTCAACTTGCTATTTGGAACCTCACTGGATTTTTAACTCATTCCATGCCATTTGTTTTCCTTACAGGGGGTACGAGCGAGGCGTGAGACTGGTACAGAGTAATCTAGTTTTGAAGTTTTGAAATGGTACTCACGCTAGCACTCGACTAGGATTGATTGTACTCAAATTGTAAACACTTTGAAATATTTTGGTGTGTAGAAGTTTTGTATCTGGATTTGAGCATCAATGTATATATTAAGTTGAAGTGGATGTGTTAATTATTTTCTATGGATGTACGTTATTTTTCTTGAGTTATGAGTGAGTGAGTCTTGACGAGAGTTTGGTAGGCGACCCGCCGAACCCTGGCGTACGCCCTAAGGGGAGGTGGGACCGTCACAGATGGTATCAGAACTCCTATCGAGCTTGTGCCGGGAGATAGTTCTCGGACTGTGGGGATTGGCTTATTAAATGTGAAACAAAGGTCTATTGTTGGGGACCTTAGATATGTATGTTGGGTGTTGGATAGGAATCTCTAATACGGGTGATTTACTTTTGGGACCGGCCGGTTTAAGTTGTGATTTACCTTATTGTGGATTCTTGCACTTGAATACCCAATAGTGAAAACGCTAGAATAAAGGCCTGTATCTTGATTGCACTTGAGGTGAGTTTTGGTGGCGAAGGTAAAGGCACGGAAGATCTTAACATTTGACCTAGTAAATAGACTGATAGAGGGGATTGAATCTAAGAGTGTTATCATGAACAAACCGAGTAATAGTCTGGCTAGAATTCCTATAGAGGATGATTAGGTTGTAGTATATGTCAAGAAATTCGCACCGAAGACCTATTTCTTTCTTCTATGAACGTGAGGACTAGATAAGTGTTTATTTAATTCAAGATGGTTTGACTGCAACGATATAGGTATCTATACCTCGCTTTGGATATTTGATACCCGTAGTTTGGTTCTCGACGAACTACCCTTGTTTATGCTTCCTTGATACCTATTCACTACTGTCAACATATGAATTTGGTTTGGTTATTATTGTACCGAGAGTGAAAGTTTTGGAATTAGGTAGAGACACGGATGTGGCATAAGGTTTGAAACTTTTGATGTGCGAGGTATGCTTTAAGGTTTCATTATGTACATACGTGATACGTGGAATGGTATTTTAAGATATTGCCCTAACTATGTTTTACTTTTTCGTCCGTTTCAATTGAGAATCTCTAAGTTTGATATTCCGTGGTTGGATTGGGAGTTAAGGAACTTAACAATTATATGGTTAGATTGCCCTTGTACTTAATTACTTACTCTGATCTATTGATTTGCCTGACAGGCTATCATTTGAATCCCAACAAATCTGTGAAATGGCACATTTGGTTGATATATATAAGGAAATCGAGATTCTTCGAAATGAAATAGAGGTCCAAAAGAGACTAGCTGAGTATTGGGAAGGGCGATGGAAACACGAATATTCGGAGAAAATTGAGCTATTGCACGAGAATATAGAACTGAAAAGGCAATACGAAGGGATTCCCGAAGAGGTTTTAGCAATGGCACAAAATAATACTTTTACGGAGGATCTAGAGAAAGTCCAAATGATAAAAACTGTAAGAGCACAAGTGAAGGGCTTCCATGCAAAGAAAAGGAGTGCACCTAGTGGAAGTCAAAGTCAAGAACAAAGTGATCGAGATAGGCCACTCTTTAAGGTAGGTCGAGGATTTAGGGGTGTGAAAATTTTGGGGACATCTAAAGAAGATACTTCGAGAGGAGCTTCAGGTGGAGGAGGACAACTGAAAGCTGTCACACAAGGAAATCAAATCTCAATCCTTCACTTATCTTGTGGCTATTATGGAAAAATCAACCATACTGAGGATAGTTGTTGGAAAAGAGGGGGAGAATGCCTGCGATGTGGGAGCGCCAAGCATTGGATTGTTAATTGTCTGGTTCTATTACGAGAAGGGAAAATGACCCAGCAATCGACCAAGACCAACCCTGGATCGTTGAAAGGGGAAGGGACTGGAATGAAGGTGTCGACTCGGGTGTATTCCCTAGAGCAACATCAGGTCCTTGACTCGTCTGAAAACATAGAAGGTACGATCTGCCATTTAATGTAGATTTTTATAGATCTTGGTGGTAAGAAAATTTCGAGGACGAAATTTCTTTAAGAGGGAGAGAGTGTGACGACTAAAAAATTTTCTTATATTTTTCTTAAAATTCCCTTTTATTTGGAATTTATTTCCTTACAATACCTTTACTACTCATTTACCCCCTTAAGAATTGCAATTCACCCTAGAATCAAGGGTTTTTCATTTAGATTCGTAGTTAGTGTAAATTCAAGTTTTTACGTATTTTAGTAATGTAATCAATCGGTATAGACTGTGTATAAATTTAGTGATTAAAGAGTGAGTTTTAGATGATATTAATTGTGTGATTAGAAGTGATAATAATAAGTTAGTGAATTATAAGTTAAAACCCTAGTATACGTTAATTAAGGAAAACCAGTGTGAACCGAAGTGTACCGTTTGTTACCGAGTGAGTACATCACTTGAACACTACTTTATTACCTTAATCTACTTGTTATTAATTGAACAAAATCAGACCTAAATATGTTCTTAATGCAGCCGAAAATTTGGACTAAAAACAAGAGAGAAAAGAAAAAAATTGACTTCCAATCAAAAGGTGACACTAGTCCAATTTTGACCCAAATGAATTCCAATCATCTTAACCTTCTTGAAGCTTCATTTCAGCCTCCATTTCTGCACATTCCAACCGTGAGTTTGAGAGAGAAAAGAGGGAAGAAACCATTCAATTTCCATCTTGATTTTTAGCTTAGTTGAGTGAAAATCAAGAATATAAACCGATTAATCTCTTAGTTGGGCACTTGGGAAGTTTGGTGTACTAGAAGTTTGGAAGGAAAAGTTGAGGTTTCTCTTGAAAGCATCATTAGGAAGGTATGAACACTGTTTTTCCATTATCTTTCCCTTAATCTTGGTTTAAGTTTTTATAGCAACCTAAATTCTTGGCTAATGATAGCTATTTAAGTAGTTGTGATGATTATGGTGGATTTGTGAGTTAGGATTTTGAATTGTTCAGTGGTATTTCTTCTTGTTTAGATATAATATGATGTCTATAATCTTGTATAGGAAGTTGAAGTAGTGGTTTAAGCTAGAAATGTGAAGGTTAGACCTTGAATGCACTAAATTCTAGATTTAAGGAGTTGAACTGCCCTGTTCTGACTAGCTTTATTTGTGCATGTTAGAGGCCTAATCAGGCTTAGATTAAAACATTAAAGTTGTAGGAAATGATGTTATATATCTGCCTTTAAAATTTCAGCTCAATCTTTCCACTGTAGCATGTGAAATGACCAGAATACCCCTGACTGCTAAAAGCCTCATTTTGCAGATAGTTTTGTGATCTCACTCTTTTGCCTTCATTTTTCACCTTGATCCGTATCAAATCAGTTTTTGGCCAAAACACAAAACTTTTAGCCCTAGGTTTCAACTTTCCAACGCATCTAAAAACACCTGAAACGAAATTGTGTAGCCTGAGTTATTGCCATTTGAATTCAGTACTAACAAGGACATTTTGGTTTTGTAATTTGCAAATTCGACCTAGATCAATTGTAAACTGGGTTAAGTTGTCTTCATGAAATTGTGACCCTTTATCTTAGGTTTGAATCGGTATAAAATTCACTCAAATCCGATAAGTATAGCATCGGTTCCGACCAAAACGCTAGGGACGTCAAATCTGCGATTTAGTCTTTTGCCTTCAAAACTTGATTTCCGATTGGATTATTATACTTGTGTTGTACTTGGATAATTTTGAACCTACTGAATGGCTACTATGATGAGATTATTTGTATGTATTTTGTGGCTGAATTGAGAAAAATAATGAAGCTATAACTGGCTGGAAAATAGGTAAACACAAAGGGCATGCTGCCCAAATTTACACTCGAGGGTTAGGTAGAGGTACTTGCGACTTGAGTACGAATATTCCTTGAATCATCTAGGATATTCAAGTTTTCTTTCACAGAGGTATATAAGTTAGAATTCGGCCGAAACTTGTACCTTTGGAAAATGAGAGTAACGACTAATAGAAATATATTTTTCTCGTCACTTCGACTCAAACAGAGATTTCAAAGGTTAATCACTTTAAAGTTTCACCGTTTTAAGAACGAGCATGAGTTTACAAATATTCTCCAAATAAGTTTCAATTATGTGATTCTCGTTAAATGAAACGTTTAAGTTTCGAACCTTAGTTACTTTCGAAAGCTCTTAAACATGTTTTATCGCAGATTTGGACTCCACACACGGACTAATACCCGAATGTAACCCGTAAAGGCACCGCATTTTTTGGTGAGTGCTTCCAAATACTTGATTGAATTGGACACTTGTTTTCAATACTTGACCAATGTGATTTAATGATATGTAATTTGTTTAATCGAGCAAGAGTGTACTCTATCGCACTTGCCCTAATATGATATATACTTGTTTATTATTGCAATGGATTTGATATACTTTTACTTGACTTGTAAGTGCTAAACGGCAGCATGTACCACACTCAATGTGAGTGGGAGGTGCCTCTCATTCCCCTCTCCGTACTTTTATTTTGATTCAGTCGATTGGAGATGATATCTTATCGATTTCTTGGGGACCCAAACCCCACTGGCTAGTTAATTGAGTCGAGCCAGCAAGGGGTTGGTCGATTAGATAACGAATCATGGGTATCTAATATTATCAAGTGGAGTGTTATCTCCTCGACTAATCGGTATACTTGAATATTACCACCAGTGTTTATTTTGGAGTTCGGGCCTGGTAAAGGGTTTGATTGGTGGACGGAGAGTAGTTTAAGTGGTGCTCTACTGGATTCGTTACTTACTTGAAAGTTGACGGAGTGTCAACTATTACTTGATCAAACTCTGGTGATGCAATGGGAATTTGGCTCATGATAGCAATCCGTATCCTTATACATTGGAATGATTAGTACTTATCATGTTATTGTTTCGTTTTAAAAGGAAAATTTTACGCTCGCTCACTTTGAGATTTGCTACTTGAAGTGTTATTGCTCATTTTTATGAATTTTTCATGCTCATTACTTTGCTACGTGATACTTGCACTTTTAAATAATGGTCAACTTGCTATTTGGAACCTCACTGGATTTTTAGCTCATTCCATGCCATTTGTTTTCCTTACAAGGGGTACGAGCGAGGCGTGAGACTGGTACAGAGTAATCTAGTTTTGAAGTTTTGAAATGGTACTCACGCTAGCACTCGACTAGGATTGATTGTACTCAAATTGTAAACACTTTGAAATATTTTGGTGTGTAGAAGTTTTGTATCTGGATTTGAGCATCAATGTATATATTAAGTTGAAGTGGATGTGTTATTTATTTTCTATGGATGTACGTTATTTTTCTTGAGCTATGAGTGAGTGAGTCCTGGCGAGAGTTGGGCAAGCAACCCACCGAACCTTGGGGTACGCCCTAGGGGGAGGTGGGGCCGTCACAGAGACCGAGAAGAGAAAGAGGTGGTTCCAAAGGAGAGAGAGAGAGAGAGGGTCAGGAGTGATGGTGAAAATGGGAATGATGGAGGAGAGTACTAGGGGAAGAGGGAAAGGAAAGATGTGGTGTTGGATATGTGAAACTAGGATTTGCATGGAGAAAAATTGAGAAAATAGTTGATTAAGTGAGAAATTGGGTCAATGTTAAGTTAGTTGTTAGATATGCTCTTTAAATATTGACCATGTGATGTGTACGTGACTTGCTCCACTCAAAATTTGATTGGAAAGATGACCAAGGATTAAAAAAAATGAGCATTTTTTATTTGTTAGAAATTAAAATCGCTTTCTCTGGTCTGAGGTAGTAAAATCAATTATCATCTCTATATGGGGGATGATTAATGTAATTTTCCAATGGGATTTTTTTAGTGAAGGCACTTTTCAGAAACTAGAAGCTTTCCTGAAAGGGAAACTTTCCCAAATAGGAAACCCTTTAATTAAAAAACCTTTTTGCGCACTTTTTATGAATAGTCTAAACATATTTTTTGAGTTATTTGTAACAATATTTTGTATACTAAGAATATGAAATAACGAGGTATTATGGTGTATATATTATTGGTTTTAGGTTTGAGGCAACTTTAAGCACTGGAAGATTTATTATGAATGAATAGTCTAAGGTAAGTGGAGCTTGCCCTTCTGTGTTTTCAAATGTTTAAACATATGATTTTCTTATACTTGAAAACTTTACTTTAATGCGTGAAAATGGATCATGCAAGCCTACTTGAAATGTTTTACTATGCTATAAATATGACGAGTGTGCTTTTAGTGAAATGAAAAATATATGCATATGATTTATTCACGTGATGTGTGCAAAGATATTATGAAATTATAAGTTCAAAATGGTTATAAAATAAATAGTAGCAACTGTAGTCTTGCAATGTTATGTAAGATCAATTGTGACCGTCTGCCCAACCTTTCACCCTATAATTATTAATGGTTAATTGATGCTATTTGCTTGACCTTTGACCCATGTTCAAACATGTAGATCAAGTGATAAACCCTTTGATTGCACTTCTAGACAAGGTTATTCCTTGAATTTGAGTACTTAGAGTCCGACTATTATATGTTTATTTTTTATGAGCTATCACCATGAAATATATGTATATATAAATATATATATATATATATATATATATATATATATATATATATATATATGCATGGATGAAACCATACTATTAATTTTCACATTGATTTATTTAGAGTCCGGCTATCAAATTTTACGTTGATTGTTTGTATCAAAACCATGCTATTATTTAGAGGTCGCTATGAAATTTCACGTTGATTTATGTGTTTTTATGCCACTTACATTCCAAAGGAATACGTATATGCATGTATGAAACCATGCTTATATTTTCAAATCGAGATATGCATGTGATGTTGTGTGACCCAATTTTGTAAATGTATGCTATATGTGTTAGCTATATGATCCAACAGCAAAAGTAAGCACTGCTTGCCGAGTATACATCACAGTCATCCCATGTTTCATAGATTTTTCTTGCTAAGCGAGAAACCAAGATCGTTTATGTTGAAAAAGATAAGAATGAGGCAACTAGATCTATGATTGAATTCTAGATTTATGGAATAAAGTGTTAGCGGGTGTGTCAAGTTTTAGGAGTTGTATTTCTCAAGTTGAGTTATTTAGACCAATATTGATAATTTAAGTTTTTATTAATTTGAGTCAAAGTGCTGCCAATAACTTTTGTAAACTACGATTTAGATGACTTGTATTCGTGGATTAAGATCTCATGGATATGCACGGATGCGCATGCAACATCTTGAATATGATATATGGATCTCAAGTTTGGGATGTGACATCTATTCTTTCAGTGCCGTGTCTGGCCTGATCAGAAGAAGTATATGAAAAATGATTTCTTTTAAAAAAAAAATTGAAACCTCCTAAAGTTGACCAAATTTCTGAATGGCTATTAGTTTGATCAAATTACAATATCCCTTGTAAGTGACAGCAAACAAATCCAACTAGCATTGTTGTGTCTGGCTTAATTAGAAAAAGTATTCGAAAAATGACATTTTTTTATTCAAATTGTTTGAAACCTCCTAAGTTTGACCAAATTATCAATTGAACCATTAGTTTGACCAAATTACAATTACCCCCTATAGGTGACGTCGTACAAAGTGAATTCGTGTTGTCGTGTCTGGCTTGATTAGAAGAAGAATTTAAAAAATTTATGTTTTTGTTTAGATTGATCAAATCATCAATTGGACCATTAGTTTGAACAAATTATAGTTACTCCCTATAAATAACCATGTCCAAATCCAACTAATCGAAATACCAAAATAAAAAGTGCCCTCTACAAAAGGCTATAGTTACATCCATTGAGTTTGTCCACACTATAACTAGGACCTTGTATTCAGACAAAAATTCGATTAAACCCTTTTAATATCCAAATATCCAAGAACATCATTTTTTTTTCATACAATAATAATCTACTATACTTTGATATATAATTTGGTATTGTGTGATCAAAAAATTTATCTTGACCATATGATCTTTTGCCTATGGAATATAAAAAACTTTTATTCTCATTTCTATACAAGTGTCCATCTAGGGTTTTACTTTTAATTTTCTAATAGATATCTTTGTACAACTTTAAACTTAATCCTTGACATTAATATTTTATTTTTGAAATGAAATTTGATTATTTGCATACTGACACAGAAAAAGAGTTTTTATGTCAAATATATAATAGTAAATAAACTACATTGATAACTAAATTACTATTGCTAATTATGACATATGCTTTCAGTTATGCTAACTTTAACCAAAAGAAAGATGAATGAATGATTTGAGAAAAAGAATTTGTAATTACTATGCTTTTTGAGAATTTGATTAAAAATTTTGTTGCAATTAATTCAGACATTGACTACTAAATAATGTTTATTTTATAAATATTTAGCTATTTAAAAAATTGGATTGATTTGGATAAGTTATAGGGTTCAGTGTGTCATTTGGGTAAACCTCAAATAGGTAATTCTGTGACAACCTCGCCTTCCCTTAAGGCGAACCAAATGGTTCGGCGGACCGCCTGCCCAGCTCTCGCCAGGACTACGGAGTGGAATCACACAAATCCTATATTACGCGCGATAGGACCCAAAAAGAATTGAACGATTGAAGACTGCCAAGCTTAAAAGTAACTTACCAAAATCACATGGGGAAAACACTTTCATATATACATGTCGCTAGGTTTACAAATCAAAGGGAACCAGTGAAACAAAATACATTTAGAGTTTGCTCACTCTCGAGGAGCTATACAAAAGAGCAAAAAAATATCTAACTAGCTCAACTCGCTTCTCAAAATCATGATTTCCAAAAGAGGTTCCTGTAAGGAAAACAAAGATAACGAGGAGGGGGTGAGCTTACGCCCAATGAGGTACCAAACATGTAGCAGAAAAATCATGGCATTTCACGTTATACAAATCAGATACACATGCCCGCTATAAAGTAAGACAGGTAAACACAAGGACTCAAATAGGAAGGATACAGGTGGCACTCAGGAGCCAGCTTTCCAGCGCAGTACTTGATCCAAGCCGGTTGACTCTCCGTCAACGTATATAGAACCAACGCGTCCGTAGACCCCACTTTACACCAAATTCCGTCCACCAAACACCCCTTTACCGGGCCCGCTCACCTCAACAGAAACAGAAATGATAATACTCGAGTATACCCGGAATCAAGGGTCTCAATACCCAAAGATCCCAAAACAGACTACCGTGGTTCGTTATCTAATCGTCCAGGCCCTTGCCGGCCCGACTCGAGTAACTAGGCACAGGGGTTGAGCTCAGAGGTCACAGAAAGGTCGTTGGATACAAACTTCCAAACGACGTCCGAACAGATACAGATACAGATAACAGATTCAGATTTGTACCAAAATTGACATATAAATAGACAAGAGAACGAGTGTGATAAAGTACACTCTCGTCTCAAACAAAATAAACAGATAGTTCAGACGTTCATATCACAGATTGCATGTTCAGAAACCGAGTTAAACAACAAGTGAGGGGAGTGGTACACTCACCGGTTCAAGTTCAGATACTTCAGATTGGCTTTAATCGCCAAGAAACCCTAAAATAATCAAAGTAAACCAATTGAAGGTTTCACATCTCAAAATCGAGTAAACAGAATGCACATGTGAGGCTTGACTACTAGTCGTATGCCTCGCTAAATAATTACTAATGCAAGGGTGCAAAACATGATTTTTGGGAACGAAAAGGTAACATGAAGACCTAGGCTCAAACAACCCAAAAGCCGTTCATTTCTATCAAAAGTCAATTCAAACTTAAAGGAACCAAACGGCCTAGAAAATTGGACAGCACTTCCCCTAAATTTCTTACTTTTTCAGCCATAAAGGCTTCATTATTTTCCTCAATCAACTCCCAAAGGCATACTTAACATACATTCATCACCACAGCCGTTCAATAGGCTCAAAGTTATCCAAGTATAAAAGTTAGCTAGGAAAATGACCGGAAATAAAAGTTAAACCCTAAAACATGCAAACAAGTACAATGAAACTCGATAACGAGTCATAAACCAATGCCAAACTACCAAAATAAGGTTCCATAAGTATACATAAGCATTAGAGAAAACCAGAAAAATCCGGAAATGGAATTAGCTTTAGCCCTGAAAAAAAATAGTTTTTGACCTCATTTTGCGGTAATGGCACCAAAGGCACTACGATTATCGGATGAAGGTACAAGACCTACCGTTTCGAAGCTAAGAGATAGAGCTATAATGTTCCAGAAGGCAACTTTGTCCAGTTGTGAGTGTAACAAGGTCAAAAATGCAAGATACTATACCAGAACCGGAAAAATAGATTCACAAAACGCATTCTGCTGCAAACAGCATAACTCAGCCTACTTAAGTCCAAATCCAGAAATTCCAAAGCCATCCGAAATCTTAGAAACAGGGCTACATTTCATCAGAAGACCTCAACAACCAATTCTGAACCAATTCCAGCCAAAACAACCAATTACAGGCGCAATTCTTACATTCGGGTAAAACCAGGACAACATTCGGGTAAAATCAGAAAAATCACCAAAAATTCTAAGATTTATCAAAACTCTACTTTTCACCATAAATCTTCCACAAAATAGCAATTTTAGCCACTAGAAACCACTATTTTACCATTATTAAGAACAAAGAGGAAGTTCCTTAGTAACTTAACTTAAAACTCAAGAAAGATAGTAACTTAAACCTTCTTTTGCTAAAACCACTCCACCACTTTCTTTAATCTTCCTTAGCAAGTTCCCTTTATGGAGTAATTTGAGATTGGGTTGGTTGAATCTCAAGTTTAAGCAAGAAATGGATGATACAAGATGAAGGTTTTTTCTCACTTTTCTCTCTATGAAGCTCGGCCAAGAAGGAGTGAAATGAAGTGGATTTTGGGTCAAAATTGATTTAGGAAAGGTGAGGAAAGATTAGTCAAAATCCACCCTCCAACCATAGCGCGCCACCTAGCCTCTTTTATATTTATCTCATCCCTCTTATTTCCAAATATAAGTTAATCTAGATAATCTCCAATTATCTCATAATACCTAGTAAGAAAATCCCTGTATGCAAAACTTAACCTAATTGGCCAAATATATCGTACTTAACGCACTAGCGGGTCCCACGTCCAATATACACTCCTAATATTTCAAAAACTAACTTATACTAGAAAAATGATTTAAAAACTATATTTACTGATAAAAATATCTAGAAAATTTATATAGTAAAAAAATATATAGAAAATGTGCGCCAAGAAATAAAATCATGCCTAGAAATTAAGGAAATTTTGGGATCTCACACTCTCTCCCTCTTAAAAAATTTCATTCTCGAAATTTCTTATCTTGATTCGCAAATAACTCAGGGTATTTCTTTTGCATCTCTTCTTCCACCTCCTAGGTTGCCTCTTCTACCCCGTGGTTTCTCCACAAAATCTTTACAAATGAAATTTGCTTGTTTATCAGTTTTTTAACCTTTCGGTCAAGTAACTGCACAGGTTTCTCCTCATAGGTGAGTGACTCATCTATATCAATCTCCTTCGGTTGCAAAATATGAGTTGGATAGGGATAATATTTTTTGAGCATCGAGACATGAAAGACGTCATGAATCCTGGACAAATTTGATGGTAAATCAAGTCGATATGCTACTTTTCCAACTCTTTGGAGAATCTTGAAGGGTCCTACGAATCGTGGTTGAAGTTTCTTTCCTCTACCCATTGTGGCACTTCGTAAGGGTGTGATCTTAAGGAAGACACGGTCTCCAGTTTCGAATTCCAAATCTTTCCTTCGGCTATCCGCGTAGCTCTTTTGTCAGCTTTGAGCTGTTTGGAGTCTTTAACATATTAACTTGACTTTTTCTTGTGCATCCTCCATCCATAGAATGGTTATTGAATCTAGAATTTTCTTTTCGCATACTTCATCCCAATAGATCGGTGATTGGCACTTCCTTCCATAAAGCGCTTCGTATGGTGCCATTTGGATTGATGAGTGGTAACTATTATTGTAGGCAAACTCCATTAAGGCCATGTGTTGGCCCCAACTATCCCCAAATTCTAATATGCAAGTTCTTAACATATCCTCAAGAGTTTGAATAATTCGCTCAGATTGTCCATCCGTCTGGGGGTGATAAGTGGTACTTAAGTTGATCTTGATCCCCAAGGTTTCCTGAAATTTGTGTCAAAACTTAGACAAGAAACAGGGATCTCGGTCTGAAACTATACTCACTGGGATCCCATGTAACCTCACAACTTCATCTATGTACAACCGAGCCAACTTGTCCATGGAATACTTCATATTCACAAGTAAGAGGGTTGATTTGGTTAACCGATCAACGATCGCCCAAACGGCATCATGTCCTTTTTGAGTCCTTGGTAATTCGGAGACGAAATTCATCGTAATATTTTCCCACTTCCATTCAGGTATCTCAAGAGGTTGCAGTAGTTTAGATGGTTTTTAGTGTTCAGCCTTAACCTGCTGGCAGACTAGACAGGTTTATACATATTGACCAATCTCTCTCTTCATTTTATCCCACCAGTACAACCGTCATAGGTCCTGATACATCTTATTACTACCCGGATGAATGATGTATTTTGCTCGATGGGCTTCCTCCAGAATCTCCCTTTTTAAATTCTCATCCTTAGGCACCACTATTTGATTCTTAAATCTCAAAACTCCCTCAGGACTTAAGTTAAAATTAGGAATTTCCCATTTCTCCACCTGTTCACCTACTTCTGAACCATCAGATGCTCAGTTTGGGCTTCTTTGATTTGACCCAATAGTGTGGATGTCACACGGATATTTTCAAAGGTTATCTTCTTACGTTTCAGCCGAGGATTCCACTCACTAACGGCTCCTAACATTTCCCACTCCTTGATCATTAACCCAGATATTTGATCCTTTCGATTTAGGGCATCAGCTACTACGTTAGCCTTACCCGGATGGTAGTTGATTGTGCAGTTATAGTCTTCTAAGAATTTCATCCATCGGCGTTGCCTCATATTCAACTCCTTTTGGGAGAAAAGGTACTTAAGGCTCTTATGGTCGGAATAGACCTAAAAGGTTATCCCATACAGGCAGTGTCTCCACTTTTTCAGAGCAAAGACAACTGCAGCTGGCTCCAAGTCATGGGTGGGATAGTTTTGCTCATGAATTTTCAATTTTCTAGAGGCAAAAGCTATCACATTCTTATTTTGCATCAATACACACCCTAATCCTTCCCTTGAAGCATCAGTATAAATAGTGAAACTGTCCTTCCCATTAGGCAAGGGCAGAATAGGGGTCATAGTTAATCTTCGTTTCAATTCCTGAAAACTATCCTCACACCGGGCATCCCACAGAAACCGACCACTTTTCTTTGTCAAATCGGTTAAAGAACTAGCAAGTTTCGAGAAATTCTTAATAAACCGACAGTAATAACCTGCTGACCCTAAGATGTTTCGAATCTCGATGGGATTTTCAGACCTTTTTCACTTAGTCACTGCTTCCACCTTCGCCGGGTCTACAGGAATTCCCTCTTTCGAAATCACATGCCCTAAGAAAGAAACCTTCTCCAGCCAAAATTCACACTTACTAAATTTGGCATATAACTGATGATCTGTCAGGGTTTGTAAGACTAACTCTGGGTGTTGCACATGCTCCTCTCGGATTTTTGAGTAGACAAAAATGTCATCGATAAACACAACGATAAATCGGTCTAGATAGGGTTTGAAAACTCGATGCATTAAATCCATAAAGACGGCAGGGGCATTAGTCAGTCCAAAGGGCATAATGGCAAATTCAAAATGCCCATACCGAGAATTGAAGGTAGTTTTAGGCACATCTTCCTTCCGGATCAATAATTGGTAGTACCCCTGTCCGAGGTCTAGCTTTGAAAATACTACTGCACCTTGCAACTGGTCAAACAACTCATTAATGTGGGGTATTGGGTATTTATTCTTAATGGTCAAGTTTTTCAGTCCCCGGTAGTCTATACACAATCTCAAGGTCCCGTCCTTCTTCTTGACAAAGAGAACGGGTGCCCCTCAAGGAGATCCACTCTCACAGATAAACCCTCGCTCCAACAGATCTTGCAACTGCAACCTCAACTCCTTGAGTTCAGTAGGTGACATTCGATATGGGATTTTAGAGATAGGTGACGTCCCTGGTAATAGGTTAATCTCAAATTCTATCTCTGGCTCCGGAGGTACATTTACAAATTCGTCAAGAAACACATCCGAATATTCACCCACTATAGGTACATCCTCAATATTTAATTTATCGGTGGGAGTGTTTATAAGGAAAGTTAGGAACCCTTGTGCCCATTTACTCAGTAGTTTCCTTCTCGAATACCCGAAATCAATGCGGATGAGGATAGACTATCCCTCACATCTAGCCTTAAGGTCGTCTCCTCCGGTATACAAAATTCTACTACTTTTCTCTTACAGTCAAGTTGGGCATCATATCCAGCTAACCAGTCCATGCCCAATATCACATTGTACCCCTTAAAGGCCAAACTGATAGGATTTCCCAATAGCTTCCTCTCTCCTACCCAAATCTCACAATTTGCATACATTTTACTAGTAACCAAACACTGGTCCCCCGTAGGAGTACTCACTTCCAAATTATAGGACATGTTAACAGAGTTATATCAATTCTACACATGAATTCGGGGTTAACAAAGGAATGAGTGGCACCGGGGTCTATCAAAATCCTAGCTAGACGGCGGAAAACAGGAATGGTACCTTCCACCACTTCCGCAGAATCTGGGACCGGACGTTGCTCGAGAGAGTACACTTGAGCAGGCACCTTCGATTTTGTCCCTTCTACCCTCGACTGCCCCGAATTAACCTTTGATGATTGTGTAGTTCCTCTCGCCTCTCGAGGTTGGACCGGACAGTTGGCTATCTGATGCTCCGCACTCCCACAGCGTAAGCATTTCCTCTCTTTCCGCCAACAAGTTTCTTCCGTGTGATTTGGCTTCCTACAGAATCGACACGGACCACGAGAAACAGTAGCGGAACTCCCTTGTAAGGCACTCCTGTTAGCCTCATCCAGTTTGACCACCTTTTGGCAGAGTCCCTCTCACCGTTCCTGGTAGCCTTCTTCCTTAGGCTCCCCTTCCAAACTTGGGAGGGGTACTCTTATCCCCCTAGTTAGAGTTACTTCTAGAGAATTCCCGCTTCCTTACCTGGAAGTTCCTAACTTGAACCTTGCATTCTCAGCTAGCAAAACTTTCTCTACCGCGTCACTAAACGTGTTTATTTGGGCCACGGCTAAGTCTTTCTGAATTTTCACATTGAACCCCTGAATAAAGTGTCGCACCCTCCTTTGTTTAGTCATAATAAGTTCAGGGGCGAATTTGGATAGTCGGGTAAACTGTCCCTTGTACTCAGCCACCGATTGGGTCCCTTGGCAAAGTCGGATAAACTCGTTCTCCTTTTTTTCCAGGACCAAGGGCGGAAAGTACTTAGCGTTGAACTCCCTCATGAAGTTCACTCATGTTCTCGGTATCTGCTCTCTTTCCCACTTGGTTCGTATCATATTCCACCAAGAACAGACGGCCCCTTCTAGTTGGAAGACAGCGAAAGTAACCTGTCTCTCCTCTGAGTAATGTAAAGTTGCAAAGATATCCACCATCTTCTCCAACCAGCTCTCGGCCATATCAGGATCTAGCCCTCCTAGAAACTTTGGTATGGAGAATTTTTGGAAACTCTCAAGGGCTCGATCCTCACTCTCTATATGATTTCCGAGGTTCCCAACTAGCGGATTAGGGTTGTGGCCCTGTTGTTCCACGACATGGACTAAAAGATCGGTCATTCGCTGAATAGCAGCGGCTACCTGAACATTGAGGTCAACTCTGGGTTCAAGGTTCGGTTTGGGCATAGTTTCACGACTACCCCCTTCAGTAGCAGGTTGTCTAACTCCACATCCGCGGCTCCGACAACTACGAGTACCCTCCATCGATAATATCCAATCTAAAGTCAAAGCACAAGTATAATATTAAAACAATATATAAACGTAGGCAAATAACAAGAAATAGGCACCAAATAGAAGCATTTATACATATAACACACAGATGCACCAAACAAGTCATACCATAACAGTCAGTCAAATATATACAAGAGAAATCCCATGAAAGTAACGGGGTCATCCAAAAGACAATATACAAAGTTAGACCCAAAATACCAAAAATGGCTCACTAAGAGCTTTCCCTACCTATTCCCCTCATGGGATCAAAACATTGCTCGAAGGACCTCTAACCTAGTTCCCTATTGAGCCCACGGATTCTTCCCCATGGCTAGAACTAGGTGCATTCCCCTCTCCAGGTGCCCCAACACCCGGAGCCTCCACTTGTACGCTCGCCTCAAGTGTGACAGCCCCACCTCACCCTAAGGCGAACCAAAGGGGTCGGCGGATTGCCTGCCCAACTCTCGCGGGGACTACGGATCTAGAACAAATGTAAACTCTACCAACCACTCAAAAGAACTTCAAGAAGATAACATTCATAACCCGTTTGAGCCAAATTAAAAGATACAATAAATCTTTGGTACTACATTCCCACGAAAATCCAAACGAAATGGAAGTGCCGCTGCCACGTCACCATCCAATTAAGTACAAGTAAACTTTGTTTGACATGAGAAAATGTACATTCCCAAATACATATGTCACATAAACATGAGGAAACACTTTAACATATACATATTAGTAAGTTTATAAATCACAAGGAAACATTGTATTAAGATATATTTAGGGTTTCCAAATTGTCGAGGAGCTATACCAAAAGAACAAAAGAATTTCTAACTAGCTCAACTCATTCTTCAAAACATCGAAGTTCCAAAAAATGGTTTCCTGTAAGAAAAACAAGGATAACGGGACGGGGTGAGCTAAAAGCTCAATGAGGTACCAAAAGTATAAACGGTAGGAACAGTAGAACTCATGAGAAATCACTTTTAAGGCACATATTCACATCAAATACAAAAAATGAATGAACACCACAATGTAAAGGATACAGGTGGCTCTCAGGAGCCAAATCCTCGTTGCAATACTTGATCCAGCCCCGTTGACCATCCGTCAACGTTCAAATAAAGGAAACAGTCTAATAGAACACCACTTTAACGCCAAAATCCCGTTCACCAAACATACCCCTTACCGGATCCGGACGCCAAACAGGAACAGGAATAGTAATACTCGAGTATACCGGAAATTCAGAGTCTCCAATACCCATAGATTTCCTAAGAACAGGCACCCATGGATTGTCAATTTCCTCAACCAAGCCCTTGTTAGTTCGATTCAATTAACTCCCCATGAGATTGAACTCAGATTTAACAGGAAGGTCGTTGGATGCACTTTCAAACGACATTATAACAGACGCAGGTAACAGATTCAAGTATATACAGGAAACAAGTCACATAGGCCAGAGAGCGAGTATGATAAAATACACACTCATCTCGTGCAAAATAAATAATCGGAAAAGACATTCAAATAGCAATTTGCAAGTACATATAACCAGTTTAGCAATAATTCAGGGAAGTGGTACACTTACCAGTTCCAGTACAGATACTTCAAAAGTTTTACCCAAAGTGGCTTTACTCATCAAGAAATCCTAAAATAACCAAGATAAAACAATTATAGTTCGCATATCCACAAAATTAGTAAATGGAATGCATCAATGAGGTTCGACTACGAGTCGTATGCCTTCCCAAGTTAAGTACTAGTACAAAAGAATAAAATATGACTTTTGAGCAAAAAGATAACAGTTGGTCCTAGGGTTACAAACAACTCCCAAAACCCATCATTTTTACCAAGATCAACTCAATTTGAAGGAATCGCGTAGCCCTAAAATTTTGGGCAGCATGCCCTCTGTATTTACATATTTTCCAGCCATTTATGGATTCATTATTTTCCTCAATCAATTATAAAGTCACACACAAAATAATCTCATTTCACTAGCCGTTCAATAGGCTCAAAGTGGTACAAGTACAAATTCAAGCTAGGAAAATGTCCGGATATGAAGTTTAAGTCAGAAAATAAGAGACAGATTTGATGTTATTTTACGTAACGGACACAACTGAAGCTACGCTTATCGGATTGGGATGTAATTTATACCTTTTTGAAGCTAGGACAAAGGCCTACAACTTTGATGAAGACCACTCAGTCCAGTTCATAGTGTAGCTAGGTCAAAATTGCAATATACGAAACCAGAATCTCACAAACAGGTTAGCTAACCGCATTATAGTTAAACGACAATAACTCAGGCTACCGAAATCCGATTGAGGTGTATCTTACGGCGTTTCGAAGCCAAGAAATATACCTATATTTCTTATGAAGGCCTCCAATGCTAAATCATGCATTTTCAGAGTCAAAATTGAAATCTCCATGAAGACAGAAAACTGTCTGCGAAACAGGGCTTATGGGCAGTTAACGGTATTTCGGTCATTTCACATGCTACAATGCTCCGATCGAGCTGAAAGTTTTCAGAAAACTATAAAACATTATTCTATACAACTTTTATGCTTTAGGCTAAGCCTAATTCGGCCTCTAACATGGTGAACTAGAACTGGGAAGAACAGGGGAATATGAAAACTTAAATCTGGAATTTGAGCTTTTCCTTTAGAATTTCATATTTAGTAAGCATTCAAGCATCAAAGCCAACAATTACTGACACTATAACATCCATTACTAGATGAATAACCATAAGCAAGGCTGAAAATGTAAATCCTAGCTCCATATTCGACATATCATTCCAAACTAGCAAGATTAATGAAGAGTAAAGGGATAGGCAGCCATGGTACCTTCCAAAACCTCCTTGTAGGTGAGAAACCAAACACTTTCTTCCCAAACTTTTACCACACACAACTATCTAAGCACTAAAATGAAAGTTTAATCGGTTTGGATTTTGAATTTTCACTCAACTAAGTTGGATTCAAGGTGAAGTTGCTAGCTTGTCTTCCTCTCCTTTTTTTCACTCAAACTCACGACCAAGGGGCTGGAATGGAGGAGAAAATGAAGCTTCAAGAAGGTTTATAAGATGGTAATTGGTTTGGGTCAAAGTTAGGTGGATGACCACCAAGTGTCACCACAAGATTCAATCTCAATTTTTCCTTTTTTTCCTTTTTCTTGGTCAATATTTTCGGCCATCTTAAGCTAGATTAAGGGCTGATATTTTGCACTAATATCAAGGTTATTTTATGCTAAGAAAATGGTGGTCAAGTAGTGCACTCAATCGGTAACAAACGGTACCCGTCGGTTCAACTCGATTTTTCCTTATTTCGCACGTACTAGGGTTTTAACCTATAATTCACTAACTTATTATTATTACTTCTAATCACACATATTTCTTATCTAAAACTCACTCTTAATCATTAAATTGAGTACACACTCCACACTGATTAATCACACTATCAAAAGACGTAAAAACCCTAGTTTACCTTAACGATGAAAGAAAAGAGAAAACCCTTGGTTCTATGATTAATTGTAACTATTGAGGAAGTGAATGAGTAGTAAAGCTATTGTAAAATAATGGATTCCAAATAAAAGGGAATTTTTAAGAAAATATGAGGGATTTTACAAGTCCTCACAATCACACTACCAAAATGCACACAAAAACACACACCAAAACCTTAATATGCACAAAAACCCTAACTTATGCCCTTCCTTTAGAAAAATTATAACTTGAGTTATAATTATCAAAATTCATACAATTTGGCTTGTTAAAAACTAGATTTCAAATACTAATAATCTTTAGAAGGCACCTGAAAGAGATTTAGTTCATAAGTTGGTTCAAATGGAGCCATAAGTTACTACAACATTCCTATGTTTACTTGTGCAGGGCAGAATTTTTAGTCAACTTTATCAATTTTCTGGAATTTCTAGGGATTGAATCAAACTCCAAATTTTACACCGTAGGAAGCCCTCTGAATCTAGTTTCGAACGCAACAAACGGAACTCAATTCCGATTTTCCCATACGAAGTTATAGCCAATTTCTCAAAATTGCGCAGAGCCTGCTACGAAAATTTCTAGATTTTCTAACAACTCGAGATTATGAAACTTTTCTTAACAAAATTCACTTCCTTGGCTCAAATTCACCCAATAAAACAACCAAGAATCTAAGGCAGGTAAGTTCAAATATGAGCTATAAAGACAAGTAAAATTTTGGGGTCTCATATCAAGCACCCCCTGGACTAGCGTCTCACACTCGGTAATGATGCCGCGAGACCGATCCCTAACTTCCCTAACCACATTCATAAGACGGTTGTTGGCTACTTGGAGTTGCTCCCTAAGAGCATTCGTCCGCTCTTACTCCATTGCTATGCCCCCCTGGAGCTTCTCAATCCGATCGGCTTGCATCCTCATGATGCCCTTCAGTCTCAGCATCTCAGTGTGATCCCTGGTGGCGGCACGCCTAAGCCTCTTTCTTTCGCCTAGCACCGCTACTACTACATGGTCGACATAGGAATAGTTCTGGCAACAGCTACAGCGTCGAGTCCTACTAGCGGTATATCAAAGCTGGATCGGACCTCCAGCCCTCTCTTGGTAATCGATGATGTGGAACCGCCTCCGTGACGGCTCACCTCCGCTGCCACTAGATCTGTCCATGACCTAGAAAGATACACATAGTTCACAGCTTAGACAAAATAACAACACCTAGGCACATCCTAACACAACTCCAAAGATTCTAGGGATCAAAGATATGGTTCGCCCAAGTTATTTCTAAACCAAGGCTCTAATACCATCTGTGATAGCCCCACCTTCCCCTAGGGCATACCAAAGGGGTTAGCAAACTGCCCGCCCAACTCTCGTTAAGACTACTAAGACGGTTAAACACAAACTAATACATCCCGAAATATATTAGCGCGCTTAAACAATTCAACATCCACAAAACGAAAAATGAAAATAAAAAACTGAAGATGAATAGTGCCTGCCACGTCACAATCCGGCCGGATTCCTAGCTGGATTAGAGGTAGTGGCCAACTCGAAAAGTTCAAAATTTTCCCCTGCATATTCGGCTAGATATCCGGCCAAAAACTGGTCGGATTCTCGGACGGATTTGGTGAATAGTGCCTGCCAGAAAATTTTTTCTTTCTTCATTTAAAGCTCGAACACGTCCGAAACCCTACCAAAACATATAACTTTCTCTAGTGTCGCTAGAGATCATACATTCACAAGTACATAAACCAAACCACATGAAAAAACGCTTTTATATATACACACGTGCGTATGTTTGCAAATCAAAAGTGTCATTGAAATGAGATACATTTAGAGTTCCAACTTTCGAGGAACTATACAAAAGAACAAAAGAATATCAACTAGCTCAACTCGCTTCCAAAATCATGGTTTCCAAAAGTTGATCTTGTAAGGAAAACAAAGATAACGAGGGTGAACTTACGCTCGTGATGTACCGACAAGACACACCGGGATAGTCATACTTAGGCAAGGAACATATAAGAAACTACATCACAATAACCAAAATTAAAAGGATACGATCGGCTCTCAAGAGCCACTTTCCACTTGCTGTACTTGATCTCAAACCCGTTGACACTCTGTCAACGTTTGGAGTAAAGGACAAGACCGTAGATCCCACTTTACACCATATTCCTTCCACCGAACATTCCCCTTACCGAGCCCGAACACTTCACAGTAACAGAGAGGCAATACTCGAGTATACCACAGGGTCGAGGAAATAACACTCTACTCGACTAACAGTAAACCCATAGTTGGTTATCGAATCGCCCAGGCCTTTGCCGGATCGACTCAAATAACAACCAATGGGGTATGAGCTCAGATATCACAGTTCAGTCGTTGGTTATAGTCCCAAACGACATTAAATCATGCACAGATACAGTTTCATAGTTAAACAGGAACAGTCATACAGATAAGAGAACGAGAGCGATGAAGTACACTCTCTTCTCATTCAAGCCAACCAAGTTTACATATTCATGTATATCAATTATTTAAGCATTAAACCATATAATGGTACATTCACCGAATCAAATAAGCAAATTCAAAAGTTTCCATCCGACGTATGCCTCGGATCACCGGCACGTCCTAACAATCAAGAAAAGCAACAATTGAGACTCGAGCATGAGTCATCTACATCTTTAATGAACTACTAGTGCAAAACAAATATAACTAGGAAGTGAAAAATAAGGAACATTTGGTGCTAAAAGCATAAACAACCTCAAACCATTTCATTTCTACCCAATTTCAATTCAAACTCAAAGGAATTCAATATCCTCAAACTTTGGACAACATTTCCCCTAAATGTCATAATTTTCGAACCTACCAACAATCACCAAACTTCATCCAAAACAATCGCAAGTGCAACTACACCTTATAGGTTAGTGAATACATTTTCTTAGGGTCACAATACCCTTCAATCACAATCAATCAAGAGTTCAATAACCAACCATAAGAAACCCTAATTTTTGAAACCCTAAAATCGAAATTTGCCCTACAAGCGGAAATTTTCTGCAAACAACCACAACTAACATACAAGAGCTTTATTTTACGCCATATGAAACTACTATTCCATGGCCCAACAATAATCATCATACAAAATCAGAAAAATCACTAAAAATTCTACGATTTATCAAAACTCTACTTTCCACCATAAATCTTCCAGAAAATAACAATTTTAGCCACTAGAAACCACTATTTTACCATTATTAAGAACAAAGAGGAAGTTCCCTAGTAACTTACCTTAAAACTGAAGAAAGATAGTAACTTAAAACTTCCTTTGCAAAAACCACTCCACCACCTTCTTTAATCTTCCTTAACAAGTCCCCTTTATGGAGTAATTTGAGATTTGGTTGGTTGAATCTGAAGTTTAAGCAACAAATGGATGATACAAGATGAAGGTTTGTTCTCACTTTTCTCTCTATGAAGCTCGGCCAAGAAGGAGTGAAATGAAGAGGATTTTGGGTCAAAATTGATTTAGGAAAGGTGAGGAAAGGTTAGTCAAAATCCACCCTCCAACCATAGCGCACCACCTAGCCTCTTTTATATTTATCTCATCCCTCTTATTTCCAAATACAAGTTAATCTAGATAACCTTCAATTATCTCATAATACCTAGTAAGAAAATTCTTGTATGCAAAACTTAATTTAATTGGCCAAATATATCACACTTAACGCACTAGCGGGTCCCACGTCCAATATACACTCCTAATATTTCAAAAACTAACTTATATTAGAAAAATGATTTAAAAACTATATTTACTAATAAAATATCTAGAAAATTTATATAGTAAAAGAAAATATAGAAAATGCGCGCCAAGAAATAAAATCATGCCTAGAAGTTAAGAAAAATTTGGGGATCTCACATTCTCTCCCCCTTAATGAATTTGATACTCGAAATTTCTTATCTTGATTCGCAAATAACTCAGGATATTTCTTTTGCATCTCTTTTTCCACCTCCCAGGTTACCTCTTCTACCCCGTGGTTTCTCCACAAGATCTTTACTAATAGAATTTGCTTGTTTCTCCGCTCCTTAACCTTTCGATCGAGTAATTGCACAGGTTTCTCCTCATAGGTGAGTGACTCATCTATCTCAATCTCTTTCGGTTGCAAAATGTGAGTTGGATCGGGATAATACTTTTTGAGCATCGAGACATGAAAGACGTCATGAATCCTGGACAAATTTGATGGTAACTCAAGTCGATACGCTACTTTTCCAACTCTTTGGAGAATCTTGAAGGGTCCTACGAATCTTGGTTGAAGTTTCTTTCCTCTACGCACTGTAGCGCTTCGTAAGGGTGTGATCTTAAGGAAGACACGGTCTCCAGTTTCGAACTCCAAATCTTTCCTTCAGTTGTCCGCATAGCTTTTTTGTCGGCTTTAAGCTGTTTGGAATTTTTGACGTATTAACTTGACTTTTTTTTGTGCATCCTACATCCATGGAATGGTTGTTGGATTTAGAATTTTCTTTTCGCTTACTTCATCCCAATAGATCGGTGATCGGTTTCCTTCCGTAAAGCGATTCATATGGTGTCATTTGGATCGACGAGTGGTAACTATTATTGTAGGCAAACTCCACTAAGGTCATGTGTTGGCCCCAACTACCCCTAAAATCTAATATGCAAGTTCTTAACATATCCTCAAGGGTTTGAATAGTTCGCTCATATTATCTATCCGTCTGGGGGTGATAAATGGTACTTAGGTTGAGATTGGTCCCTAAGGTTTCCTGAAATTTTTGTCAAAACCTAGACAAGAAACGAGGATCCCGGTCTGAAACAATACTCATTGAGATCCCATGTAACCTTACAATTTCATCCATGTGCAACCGAGCCAACTTGTCCATGGAATACTTCATATTCATAGGTAAGAAATTGGTCGATTTGGTTAACCGATCAACGATCACCCAAACGGCATCATGTCCTTTCTGAGTTCTTGGTAATCCGGAGACAAAATCCATCATAATATTTTCCCACTTCCATTCAGGAATCTCAAGAGGTTACAGTAGTCTAAAAGGTTTTTGGTGTTCAGCCTTAACCTGCTGGCAGACTAGACAAGTTTGTACATATTGACCAATCTCCCTCCTCATTTTATCCCACCAGTACAACCGTCATAGGTCCTGATACATCTTATTACTATCCGGATGGATGGTGTATTTTGCTCGATGGGTTTCCTCCAGAATCTCCCTTTTTAAATTCTCATCCCTAGGCACCACTATTTAATTTTTAAATCTCAAAACTCCCTCAGGACTCAAGTTAAAATCCGAAATTTCTCCTTTCTCCACCTTTTTCTCCCACTTCTAAACCATCAAATGCTCAATTTGGGCTTCTTTGATTCGACCCAATAGTGTGGATGTCACACAGATATTTTCAAAAGTTCTCTTCTTACTTCCAACCTAGGATTCCACTCACCAACGGCTCCTAACATTTCCCACTCCTTGACCATTAACCTAGATATTTGAGCCTTCCGACTTAGGGCATCAGCTACTACGTTAGCCTTACCCAGATGGTAGTTGATTGTGCAGTCGTAGTCTTCTAAGAATTCCATCCCGGATGGTCCCTTGGCGAAGTCGGATAAACTCGTCCTCCTTCTTTTCCTGAACTAAGGGCGGAAAGTACTTAGCATTGAACTCCCTCATGAAATTCACCCACGTGCTCGGCATCTGCTCTCATTCCCACTTGGTTCGTATCATATTCCACTAAGAACGGGCGGCTCCCTCTAGTTGGAAGAGAGTGAAAGTAACCTTTCTCTCCTCTAAGTAATGTAAGGCTGCAAAGATATCCACCATCTTCTCCAACCAGCTCTCGGCCACATCAGGATTTGACCCTCCTAGAAACTTTGGTAGGGAGAATTTTTTGAACCTCTCGAGGACTCAATCCTTACTCTCAATGTGATTTCTGGGGTTCCCAACTAGCGGATTAGGGTTGTGGCCCTGTTGTTCCATGACATGGGCTAAAAGATCGATCATCCGCTGAATAGCAGCGGCTACCTGAACATTGGGGTCAACTCTGGGTTCAGCGTTCGGTTCAGGCATAGTTTCACAACTACCCCCTTCAGTGGCAAGTTGCCTAACTCCACGTCCACGGCCCCGACCGCTACGAGTACCCTCCATCGATAATATCCAATCTAGGGTCGAAGTACAAGTATAATATTAAAACAATATATAAACGTAGCCAAATAACAAGAAATAGGCACCAAAAAGAAGCATTTATATATATAACACACAAATGTACCAAACAAGTCATACCGTAACAATCAGCCAAATATATACAAGAGAAATCTCATGAAAGTAACGGGGTCATCCAAAAGACAATATACAAAGTTATGCTCAAAATACCAAAAATGGCTCAATAAGAGCTTTCCTTAGCTATTCCTCTCATGGGATCAAAACATAGCTCGATGGAACTCTAACCTAGTTCCCTATTGAGCCCACGGATTCTTCCCCATGGCTAGAACTAGGTGCATTCCCCTCTCCAAGTACCCCAAAACCTGGAGCCTCCACTTGTACGCTCGCCTCAAGCATCCCCTGGACTAGCGTCTTACACTCGGTAATGATGTCGCAAGACCGATCCCTAACTTCCCTAGCCATATCGGTAAGACGGTTGTTGGCTACTTGGAGCTACTCCCTAAGAGCATTCATCCACTCTTGCTCCATGGCTATGCCCTCCTGGAGCTCCTCAATCCGATCGGCTTGCATCCTCATGATGCCCTTCAGTCTCAGCATCTCAGTGTGATTCTTGGCTGCGGCACGCCTAAGCCTCTTTCTTTCGCCTTGCACCGTTATGACTACATGGTCGACATAGGAATAGTTCTGGCAACGGCTACAACGTCGAGTCCTACTAGGGGTATACCAAAGGTGGATCGGATCTCCAGCTCTCTCTTGGTAATCGATGACGCAGAACCGCCTCCGTGACGGCTCACCTCCGCTACCACTAGATCTGTCCATGACCTAGAAAAATACACATAGTTCACAGTTTAGACAAAATAAGAACACTTAAGCACATCCTAACACAACTCCAAAGACTCTAGGGATCAAAGATATGGTTCGTCCAGGTTATTTCTAAACCTAGGCTTTGATACCACCTATGACAGACCGACCTTCTGTGAGGACCCAAAAATTTTCTTATTTATCGAATATTACAAGTTTACTTAAATATATATTTACTCATTTTCTCCGAATCATTTATTTCGACCATTTAAAATCCATTTATATGGAACAACGTCTCTTTTATATTTTTAAAGCGTTTTGTTGGAAAATTCACTTTTTGAAAATTTGTTTAGTTCGGAACAACGAGTGCATGTCTTTCGAGACTATACTTGAATCGGGAGTGTATTAATATTGGAGAGTTAAGTATGATCAATGACAGATTAAGAAAGGTTAATTGAGGAATTAATACTAGACTCATGTGAAAACTCACAAAATTCATCTATTTTAAACTCCTAATTCAAGCTCATTTAATTATTTATTTGGCCAACTGCCCTGAATATTATTTTCTAACCTCTTTAGACCTAAATACATGGAACTATAGCTTCATTATATTTTTAAAGTGACTTGTTTCAAAATTTAATTTTTGGAAGCTCGTTAAGTGAAAATAGTGAATACGCGATTGGAGTCAATAATCGATTCGAGGATATAATAAGGTTGAAAAATTAGAGACTTTCACAATGGTTTTAAAATAGGTATTTTTATGTTTAACTATTCAAGTGATAGTTATTAGTACCATCGTTATAAGAATTTCTTGGAGGTTTCACTCTATCGCACTTAAATCGGAAATACGCGTTCCACACGCGCGATTTAATTAAGGAACTTTAAACCCTTATTTTGGGACAATTAAGAGTGAATAATATTAATATGAATACAAGTGCATTAGAGGTTTAGTGCACTAGTGAAACAAACGCAAGAGAAATCGAGCACAAAACGCGCACGCGCGCGAAGGAGAGTTGACTTTTGGAGCATTTTGGGCCACACATTCTTAGACTTCTCATGGGAGCATCACACCAGATCAAAACTCTCCACTTTATCACCTCAAACAGTCATGCAACTCTTTCTCTTCCTCCCTAAGACAGCCGGCCATTGAGCTTGCAAAACAACACCAAAGTTCTCCAAATATCTTCACAAAATCTTCATCCAATTCACATCAAATTTCATCCACACTTGGCACATCACTTGGAGACTTCATTAAGCTACAAAAGGGGGCTGCTGGCCACGGTTTTCTTAGGCTAAGGAGGGGCTGAAAGTTTCTGTCTTGTTCACCTAGCGAAGTAAGTCACGATCAACCTCGATAATCTTAATTTATGGAAGTAGTAGAGCGCATTTAAACTCATGCATGCATATGGGTAGCTTGTTTATGTTGAAAAAATGGTTGTGTGGGCTCTATGAACTCCCACCTTAGATATATAGACTGATTTGTGGTGTTTTGCTGGTAATAATGTTTATTTAGTGCCTAAACTAGTGGATTAATGTTAGGTTGAAGATAGAAACTCAAGGTGGTGCAATAACCAAAAGTGACCATTTTGCCCCTGCTCTGTGCGAGCACTTTGGTGCGAAATTTTGAAGTTCTAATGGCTTGTTTATGTTGTTTACATGTTATATTGAGTGTGTAAAAAGTTTCATTGAAAAATAACTTGATTTGGTCACCCAAATGTTGGAATTTCGGAATCTTAGAAATCTGGAATTTGTTCTCGTCACTGCCCAGGCAGTCATTTTGTTTTGGCTATAACTCATCGCTCCGATGTTGGAATCGAGTGCCGTTTGTGGCACTGGAAACTAGACATTCCTAGCTTTCTATTGGTATATAATACATATCCTGGTTCCACTTGTGTGAGCCAAACCATTCGTTTTGAGTTTGCTGTCCTGTTTCGTTTGTTCACTACAGGGCAGAACATGAACTGTATTTTGAGGCTCAAATGTGAGCTAGTTGTGGACGGATTTTGAAAATGGTTTCTTCTGAGAAATTGTAGATTAATGAAAGTGTTTTCCAACGCCATTAACTACGTCCAATTCTGAGTTGAATTCAATGATTTGTGGCCGTATTTCAAAATTGACTTCTTGAAGGAAAACTCTCCTTTTGGGCAGAATTGTTGCTAAATTCGATTGAGACTTGTTAGTTTGAGATTCTTGGTGTTAATCACCATCAAACATATCTTGGATGTTTAATAAACATTTTCTATTAAAATGTACCATGTTTGCAAGGATTTCATGTGGCCAAAAGCTTAGAAAAGGGCATTTTGTATACAAGTCAGTTTTGCCTTGAAATTTTGGAAACTTGGGTGATTTAGTTAACCAACTTTCCGTGTTTATTTATCCATGAAATTTGGCAGAGATATAGTCCTTATATGGTAGTATCATACTCCTAATTTTGGTGCTATTCCGATGCCGTTTCATTGCTTGACTAAATTTTCAAAGTTCATGACTTGGTTTTGGAAAAACCCTTGTTTAACAAGGAAATTTGGGTAATTTTGAGCGACCATATCTTGGTGCTCAAAACTTCAATTCTCGTTCTGCTTGTTCCATTTTAAACTTTGATTGTAACTCTAGTTGAGTTTCAAATTTGAGAGGCTAGTTTCAATTTTGTAAATTTTGCCGAATTTTCAAAGTTGGCAAAAAATCAACCCCAAAACTGCCTCGATAGTGTTGAATAGAAACTTTGAGCCAAATTTTGAATATCTTTTGTTTGGAATCACGGAAAATTGTCTTTTAAGAACTTTTAGTACTTCGAAAGATGTTTCCAACGGTACCAAGTTTTCTAATTTTGAACCTGTAGAGAGTGAGATACGATTTTTCAAAATAAGTGCACCAAATCTGAAAATTCATAACTTAAAGGAAATGGAGATTTTCCAAACTCTCTTTTCCTTTCATATCACTTGATCGTTTTACACTCGATTTCAAAGATGGAAATCAGATTTCGCTTGTGTTTTAAAACCCCACTTTTGAGCCTCGATTTACGAATAATTAAGACTCATTTTCGTGAAATTTTCTGAGATCGCACAAGTGTGCAATCCTTCTTAATAATTGGAGTTTATAAATGATTGTTCATTACTAATTGTTCAAGCACACAAGAGGACCTTCAAGAGGATCCCACAGTGAACGCCTAAACCTCCGAGGGACATTTTTTTCTCATTACTTATATTGGTGAGTGTCAAGTGTATGAATACTTGATACAAATTTAATTGTTATGATTGTTTGGAGATTTTGAAAATAGAGGCGAGTGTGTACTTTACCGCACTCGTTCTTATTTGAAATAAATGACTCATGATTCAAATGTACCAAATGAATTATGAATGACTTAATTGAATGAAATGAGATGATTGAATGATTGAATGAAATGAAATGGTATGCTATGGCTGCATACATCGTTGGAGTGAATTTCCTTGACTCTCAAATGTAAATGGGGGACGCCCAAACTCATAGGCCGACCTTGGACTCGAGCCGGCATGGGTTTGGTCGGGAATTTTAGTCATGAGATAATTAAGCTCGACCTAATGAGAGATCTTACTTGGCATACTCGTGGAGTTTCGCCTTATAAATGTCTTGCGGGCCCGGGAGGTGTACGGTGAATGGAGGGAAGTAAGTGGTAATCTACGAAATGGAAATACTGACTCGGTTGACGGAGGGTCATCGCGGGAAGGTATACGAATGACATCAGCAGAGCAAGTGGAACTTAGCTCTTGGGAGCTACCATATCCTTGAATTGTTTCTGTTTACATTTCATTGGAATTGTCAATTACTTGTACTTTATCTTTTGACCTATTATTTGGGCTTGTTACTTGGACTATGTGCTTGAATGTGTGTTTTTGGCCTCACGAGCGTTTTGCTCACCCTGTAGATTTGTTTTCCTTAACAGAATTGGGCATGGAATGAGACTTGGAGGAACCCTTTTGATGCACTTTTGGCTTAGGGTCTCTAATGTATTTTGGGCTAGGTCTCGTATTGATTGTATTTTTGGAAATCTAATGTATGATTTGGATATTGGATGTGTCTGGATGTTGTATGTTTTGGGTATTGATATAACTTTTGGGAATATGATGTAAGGATTGGATAATCGTTATATATATATATATATATTGTTAAGTTTGGAAGTTTTACACACTTTCTTACTTATCTAGTGTTGTTGAATAATATTGTGCTAAGCTTGAATGGATATTACCATGAGTTCTGGCGAGAGTTGGGCAGGCGTCCCGCGGATACCCTCTGGTTCGCCTTAGGGGGAAGTGGGGGCATCACACCTTCCTCTAAGGCGTACCAAAGGGGTTAGCGAACTGCTTGCCCAACTCTCGCCAGGACTACTAAGACGGTTATACACAAACCAATACATCTCGAAATATATTACCGCGCTTAAACGATTCAACAACCATGAAACGGAAAACGAAAATAAAACACTAAAGATGAACAGTGCCTGCCACGTCACAATCCGGCTAGATTCCTGGCCGGATTGGAGGCAGTGGCCAACTCGAAAAATTCAAAATTTTCCTCTGCATATCCGGCCAGATATCTGGCCAAAAACTGGTCGGATTCTCGGCCGGATTTGGTGAACAGTGCCCGCCATAAAATTTTTTCTTTCTTCGTTTAAAACCCAAACACATCAAAAACCCTACCAAAACATATAACTTTCTCTAGTGTCACTAGAGATCATACATTCACAAGTATATTTGCCATACCACATGAAGAAACACTTTAATATATACACACGTGGGTACGTTTACAAATCAAAAGTGTCATTGAAATGAGATACATTTAGGGTTCCAACTTTCGAGGAGCTATACAAAAGAGCAAAAGAATATCAACTAGCTCAACTCACTTCCAAAATCATGGTTTCCAAAAGTTGATCCTGTAAGGAAAACAAAGATAACGAGAGTGAACTTACGCTCGTGAGGTACCGACAAGACACACTCAGATAGTCATGCTTAGGTAAGGAACATATAAGAAACTACATCACAATAACCAAAATTAAAAAGATACGATCGGCTCTCAAGAGCCACTTTCCACTTGCCGTACTTGATTTCAAACCCGTTGACATTCCGTCAACGTTTGGAGTGAAGGACAAGACCGTAGATCCCACTTTACATCACATTCCTTCCACCGAACATTCTCCTTACCGGGCCCAAACACTTCACAGTAACAAAGAGGCAATACTCGAGTATACCACAGGGTCGAGGAATAACACTCCACTCGACTAACAGTAAACCCATAGTTGGTTATCGAATTGCTTAGGCCCTTGCCGGCTCGACTCGAATAACAACCAATGGGATATGAGTTCAGATATCACAGTTCAGTCGTTGGTCATAGTCCCAAACGGCAATAAATCATGTACAGATACAGTTTCACAGTTAAACAGGAACAGTCATACAGATAAGAGAACGAGAACGATGAAATACACTCTCGTCTCATTCAAGCCAACCAAGTTCACATATTCAAGTATATCAATCATTTAAGTGTTAAACCATATAATGGTACACTCACCGAATCAAATAATCAAATTCACAAGTTTCCATCCGACGTATGCCTCGAATCACTGGCACGTCCTAACAATCAAGAAAACCAACAATTGAGACTCGAGCATGAGTCATATACATCTTCAATGAACTACTAGTGCAAAACAAATATAACTAGGAAGTGAAAAATAAGATGCTAAAAGCATAAACAACCTCAAAACACTTCATTTCTACCCAATTTCAATTCAAACTCATAGAAATTCAATGTCCTCAAACTTTGAACAGCATTTCCCCTAAATGTCATACTTTTCCAACCTACCAACAACCACCAAACTTCATCCAAAACAACCGCAAGTGCAACTACACCTTATAGATAGTGAATACATTTTCTTAGGGTCACAATACCTTTTAATCACAATCAATCAAGAGTTCAATAACTAACCATAGGAAACCCTAATTTTTGAAACCCTAAAATCGAAATTTGCCCTACAAGCGGAAATTTTCCGTAAACAGCCACAACTAACATACAAGAGCTTTATTTTACACCATATCAAACTACCATTCCATGTCCCAACAATAATCATCATATAAAATCAGAAAAATCACCAAAAATTCTAAGATTTATCAAAACTCTACTTTCCACCATAAATCTTCCAGAAAATAGCAAGTTTAGCCACTAGAAACCACTATTTTACCATTATTAAGAACAAAGAGGAAGTTCCTTAGTAACTTACCTTAAAACTCAAGAAAGATAGTAACTTAAAGCTTCTTTTGCTAAAACCACTCCACCACCTTCTTTAATCTTCCTTAGCAAGTCCCTTTTATGGAGTAATTTGAGATTTGGTTGGTTGAATCTCAAGTTTAAGCAAGAAATGGATGATACAAGATGAAGGTTTTTTCTCTCTTTTCTCTTTATGAAGCTCGGCCAAGAAGGAGTGAAATGAAGAGGATTTTGGGTCAAAATTAATTTAGGAAAGGTGAGGAAAGATTAGTCAAAGTCCACCCTCCAACAATAGCGCGCCACCTAACCTCTTTTATATTTATCTCATCCCTCTTATTTCCAAATACAAATTAATCTAGATAACCTCCAATTATCTCATAATACCTAGTAAGAAAATCCCTGTATGCAAAACTTAACCTAATTGGCCAAATATATCGTACTTAACACATTAGCGGGTCCCACGTCCAATATACACTCCTAATATTTCAAAAATTAATTTATATTAGAAAAATGATTTAAAAATTATATTTACTGATAAAAATATCTAGAAATTTTATATAGTAAAAGAAAATATAGAAAATGCGCGCCAAGAAATAAAATCATGCCTAGAAATTAAGGAAATTTTCAGGTTCTCACAATCTAGACAGTGTTATTACTTATTTGTATTTCTTAAACTATTTTCTAATCACTTTTAGAGCCAAAAAAATCAAATTTGAGTTAAGAACAATTAACTTTTCTTAATTTTTTCCCTTATTTAAGTTTCTTAGATTATGATACCTTATTTTTCATATTTGGATGATCTTTTCAATCAAACTTCATTTTTCAAATTGTGTCTAGTATGTTGTTTCAAATAGCCCAACCTACGGAGATTGAATAGGTTGATATATGAAATTGGCTAGTTTACGGGTTTTTGGACAGTGAAAAAAAATTCTAACAAGGTAGATAAACAATTACTAGTTCTAAATATTCAAATTGTAGCCCCAACATAATTAATACTTGCAATATATCAAATATATTCAAAGTAGCAATAAAGCATGATAAAAAAATAATAAACTTGAAGCAATAGCAGAATGAGTATAAATTGCAAGCAAAAGAGTAAATGAGGGACATAGGTTGGGTTTCCAGCTAATACGAACCTAACCGTGCTTGGCAAGCTCGCATACCAACAAACAGGATCTAGACAAGCGACTCTAAGATTTGATTATGCGGGACCCTAAACCCCCTTAGAATCTCTTGGATGAGAACTAAGATAAAATCTTAACCCTTAAGAAAAGATTAAAGGAACTTACGGCTATTGGTAGAACGGCGCCAAGATTTCTGTTTTGACAAGCGACCAAATTAAAAAAAAGAAAATGCAACAAAAAAAAAAGAAACAAGAGACCAGATTTGGACTTCCTACTACTATAAGAAACCTATTGGAACTTGGAAACCTATTGGAACTTGGAATACCAATTCTAATTGGTACCTTGTGCACTACCTTCAGCCGCACCAACCTCCCCAACAAAGGTCCAAGAAATCGTGTCTTCCATCTTAAAAAAAATAGTCAAGTGCAAGATCGGGTACGTCCTTCTAGGATCCACAAATTTTCGCCATTTTATCTCTTACTTTGATAGAGTCGGTTGAGTCAAGTCTAGTCGTGTTTCCAAATCTGTTTTAGTGAGTCATTGCTTGTCTCGTTATTAAAAGTTCCAAATCTGACCACAACTAATTGCCTTCATTGAGTCGAGATCCACAATCTGTTTTGCGTCCTTCATTGGTAGGCCATTGAACAACTTATTGAACTGATCTAACCTCTTCAAAGGTAAAATCTAGCTTTGAGAAACTCTTGTGAGCCTATACACGAGAGTAGGTGATACACGAGAGCGAGACTAAACACTAAGGGAGCGAGTGAGGAAATTATTTCCAAAAAAAAAACTAACCTTTGTTGCAGGTATCCTAAGCATGTCTTACGCAGGAGATAGCCCCTCAGTTTTTGATTTCAAACTCTTTGCCGAAACTTTAAAGGGAGATGTCCACCGAATCATGGACCAAAAATTGGAAATTGTCCATGAATGACTTGTCAAAGTCAAAGCTACCCAAAGTGGAACACGAGGGAGTCGGAACCAAAGGAGATCCGTCCAACAGGAATCGGATAGCTCCAACTACTTTGACGATGTGGTTGGACCACGCACAAGGAAAGCCAACAGGGGTTACAGACCTAGAGGAGAGGTGATCAAAGGAATCAAACTGCAAGTGCCACCGTTTGAAGGGAAATCCGATCCGAATGCCTACCTCGAGTGGGAAAAGAAAGTTGAACTTATGTTCAATTGCAATGACTATATGGAGGAGCAACAACTGAAACTAGCAGTCATGGCATTCTCCGAGTATGCCATCATCTGGTGGGACCAAATTACCACTAGTCGAAGGCGTAGTGGAGACATTGAGATCACTACTTGGTCTGAGTTGAAGGTCCTTATACACAAACGCTTTGTTCCTAGCCATTACCATCGTGACTTGTACCACAAGTTACAAAACTTAAGGCAAGGAAATCAAAGTGTTGAAGATTACTATAAGGAGATGGAGGTAATCATACTCCGAGCGGACATTGTGGAGGATCGAGAAGCTACCATGGCAAGATTTCTTAGTGGTCTACGAGCAGAAATCGCGGATGAGGTCGAGATGTACCATTACGTGGAAATAATAGGCATGCTCGAGAAAGCTTTGAAGGTGGAATGAAGGCTTAAGAGGAGGGACCAAAACAGGACATTTTCTACACCATCACCCTCTTATAGCCGTACTAGCAATCCGAGAAGGGAGTTCAAGCCCTCGGGAAGCTATACCACTCCAACCAAACCAAAGCCGACGCCATTCAAGGAGGAAGGTAAAGGCCTCTCAAAGTTGAACAATGAACCTCCTCGAGCAAGGAGTCGTGACACCAAATGTTGGAGGTGCCAAGGACTTGGCCATATTGCTAGCTAATGTCCAAATCAAACAATGATCGTACTTCCAAGCGGAGAGATAATATCCGATGATGAGAAAGAATACAAGGAAATGCCACTATTGGAAGAGGAGGGCAACATGGAAGCATTCATACAACCACCATTGGAGGAGTCCGTGAGGTTAGGACTCGTGGCAAGGCGCGCAGTAGCCGCACACATTAAGGAAGAGGAGATCCAACGTGAGAACATCTTCTACACCCAATGCCATATAAATAGTAAAGTGTGTAGTTTGGTAATAGACCCTGGAAGCTACACCAATGTAGCAAGCTTAGTGATGGTCGAAGCATTAGCGCTTCCAAATCGTGAGCACCTCCAACCATACCGTCAACAATGGCTAAACAATTGTGGAGACATCCGAGTGTCTCAACAGGTACTCATTTTTTTTTAAAATTGGAGCTTATGAGGATCAAGTACTTTGTGATGTAGTACCTATGCAGGCTAGCCATATTTTACTTGGTAGACCATGGCAATTTGATAGAAGTACTAGCCATGATGATCGTACCAACATGTACACTTTCCTACACAAAGGAAAGAAGATCACATTTGCACCACTCACACCTAAGCAAGTGTATGAGGACCAAATGAAAATCCAGCATGAGTGTGAGAAAGTTGATGAGAGGAAAAAAATTGAACAACAAGAAAGAAAAGAAAGGAAAAGATCCGTGCAAAATGAGCGGGAAAAGGCAATAAATGGGATGGATCTTGAGGTAAAACAAGAGGGAAAAATATTGTTAAGTGCAAAAGCCAAAGATGTGAGGAAAGGGCTACTTGGAGGCAAAACCATACTCCTATTTTATACCAAGGAAGTTTCGAATGATGCTAACACATTTGTGCCTTCGTTGCCTAGTTCTTTTTCTAAGCTTTTGCAGGAGTATGAGGATGTTTTCCCCGATGATGTGCCAAGTGGATTGCCACCCGTGAGGGGTATTGAACACCAAATAGACCTCATACCTGGTGCACCCCTACCTAACCGACCGGCCTATAGAAGCAACCCCGAGGAGACCAAGGAAATTCAAAGGCAAGTGGAGGAGCTTCTAGGCAAAGGATGGGCAAGAGAAAGCTTAGACCCTTGTGCTATTCCAGTCATCCTTGTGCCAAAGAAAGACGAGACTTGGAGGATGTGCACGGACTGCCGAGCTATCAATACCATAACGGTAAAGTATCGTCATCCCATCCCTCGTCTAGATGACATGTTAGATGAATTACACTGGGCAATTATATTCACAAAAATTGATCTAAAATCTGGATATCATCAAATTAGAATTAAAGAGGGGGACGAATGGAAGACTGCTTTTAAGACTAAGTACGGGTTATATGAGTGGTTAGTCATGCCTTTTGGCCTTATTAATGCACCAAGCACCTTTATGCGACTAATGAACCATGTCTTACATGAGTACTTAGGTAAATTTGTAGTAGTATATTTTGATGATATTCTCATTTATAGCACAAGTCTAGAGGAACATTTGCAGCATGTTAAACTTGTGTTAGATGTATTTCGAAAGGAACGCCTATATGCTAATCTAAAGAAATGTACTTTTTGCACTGACCAACTAGCGTTCCTAGGCTATGTTGTGAGTTCACAGGGCATCAAGGTGGATGAGAGTAAAATCAAAGCCATCCAAGAATGGCCAAGACCGACCAGCATTGGGGAAGTAAGGAGTTTCCATGGACTTAGAAGCTTCTATCGACGCTTTGTGCGTGATTTTAGCTCCATAGCTACACCATTGACCTCCATTATTTCAAAGGATGTATCGTTCCACTGGGGTGAAGAACAGGACAAATCCTTTAACTCTCTTAAACATGCACTCACGCACGCACCGCACCCGTATTTTCTCTTCCTGACTTCTCTAAAACTTTTGAAATTGAATGTGATGCATCAGGGATTGGCATAGGAGCAATGCTGATCCAAGGAGGATGACCAGTTGCTTACTTTAGTGAGAAACTGAATGGTGCAATGTTGAACTACAGCACCTATGACAAGAAGTTGTACGCCTTGATTCGAGTACTACAAGTGTGGCAACACTACCTACGGCCCAAGGAGTTTGTCATACACACTCACCACGAATCACTCAAGTTTCTCAAATCTCAAAACAAGCTTAGTAAGAGACATGTGCGATGGATCTCATTCATAGAGACTTTCCCGTATGGTTATAAAATACAAGACTGGTAAGTCTAATATAGTCGCTGATGCACTCTCACAAAGGTACACACTTCTTGCTACTTTAGATGCTAAATTATTTGGTTTTGAGCTTATCGAAGACTTATATACAATTGATGACGATTTTAAGTTAGTGTTTAAAGCATGCAAGCAAAAGGCCCAAGAGAAATTCTTCATAGACAACGGGTTCCTTTACTACTTAGACCGCGTATGCATCCCTAAATGCTCAATTCGTCAATTACTAGTTAAAGAATCCCATAGTGGGGGACTAATGGGACACTTTGGGATAGTTAAAACTCTCTCTATCTTACAAGAGCACTTATACTGGCCAAACATGTGAAGGGATGTCGAGAGAGAGGTTGCACGATGCATTCAATGCCTTCGCGTCAAGTCCAAGGTAAACCCACATGGTCTCTACATGCCTTTGCCTATACCTAGTGAACCTTGGGTGGATATTTCTATGGACTTTATTCTTGGTTTACCTAGGACAAAAAAAGGACGTGACTCCATCTTTGTGGTACACTACAAAAAATTATTTCTTTCGTGACAAATTTTTCGTGACAACTAACCTATTCGTTAAAAAAATCATGCCTTTTTATGACAACCCGTCAAGCAAATGTCCTTAAAAGGCGCTGCTACTTTAAACGTGTTTTTCTATTTATTTCATTGTCTAAAGTTACTTTCTCCATATCAATTCGTTAGGAAAAGTTTTCATTCTCCCTCCATTTTTTTCCCACCAGATTTTTTCCCCTTTTGGACCGAAAAGGAATTTAGGAGGACATCTTGTCCTTATGACATAGACACCGGGAAACAAGAAGCATTTTTCCTATTTTCATTACTTTTGGAACAACAACAACAAAGTAACACTTTCTCCAAATCTATAGTTTGTCTTCATCTCCAACAACAAAGAACAACAACCGAACTTGTCTTCATCTCTTTCAACAAGAGAGACAACACGATGGTCTAAGGTGATGTAAAAATCAAATAATCCTTCAATTTTGTCTTGAATCAGCTCCCTTTCTCCAAATCCCCTTCAATTTTGTCCTTAATTGGTTCCATTTTTTTATTTTTATAGTGGGTATTTTATTCATCTCTCCCTTTCTCTGTTTGTCAAAACCCAAGATAGGTTTTTGTTCCTTTTTTTTGGTAGTTATAATGTTGTTTTCTGGTACAATAGCTGCAAGTCTTTCTGTAAGTTTTGTTACTTTGCTATTTAACAGAAAAGTTACAATTTTTAGTTTACCCGTTTGATGAAAGATTTTTTTTTTTAAAGAGAAAAGAACTTTCTTGATTTGAATTAATAGGAGTAAGTACTAAGTTCTTTGAGTAAAGATTCTATCATGAGATACAGAAGAATGTGTAGCTTGACTGGTATTTAAGAAACAACTAAAATTGATTGTTGATGCAAGGCTAACTTGGCTTGAGCAATTGTATCATCCTCATTGATCGAGTCAGCATTGTGCTGGCCCATCCTTTCCTATCACTTCTTTCCCTTAGAAGGTGGCAAGGGCCTGCAATATAAACACAGATTATGGACATAAGTTACTGGAGGAAAGATGTTCAATGGTCTTCCTTGTGGGATCTCACCGCATAATCTGTTGGCCCTGAAGCTTGTGTGTCTCAGCGCTTCAATCTGTAGCAAGCTGTCAGGGATTTTCCTGGAAAGTGTGTTGATGGACAAATCCAACCACTGCAACTTGAGCAACAATCCTAAACTGGTTGGGATTGTGCCTCCTAGAAATGTCCAATCATTCAACCTTAGCAAGGTTGGAGATTGAATTGGGAATGTAACCTGTAAGTTTGTTGCTTGCTATGTTGAGCACTTTCAGGTTCAAACTATTGCTGAATTCAGGAATGGTACTTGAAATTTGATTGTTTGAAATATCAACTACCTCCAGAAACTTGCTTGTCTTGTTGCTTAGAATACTTGATAGAGAACCGTAGAGTTGGTTTGAATGGAGGTCAATTGATGAAAGTCCATCTGGCAATTTGATTGCAGATACATCAGACTTCAGTTGGTTGTTTGAAAGCTTGGCCTGTTCCAAGGTTGTCATCCTTGTGAAAAAATTTGAAATACCTTCAGTGAAATAGTTATTTGACAAGTCCAAAGAGCTTAATGAATCAGGGGTTGTGAAATTTGGTAGAGTCCCTCGAAGCTTGCAGCCAGCTAAATAAATGTTGGAAAGTTCCCGGCTTCTCATATCCTATGTTCTAACACCGTGGGTAGACTAATTAGCAATTTACAAACTTGCTGAATTTCTTTTCTTTTGTTTCTTTACATTCATTTCTGGTTTAGTTAGCTCTCATAATTGTCATTATGGGTTGCAATTTCAATCAACATATGAATGGCCTTTATGTCAAAGAATAATGTGTATATTTTATCTTGTACCATCTTTTGCTCCTTTCTCAATTTTAGTTATATACATTGCCAATCTTTACTCCACAAGTTGATGTGTGTTTTGCCATCCCCCTCCCTCGTCTTTTTTTGTCTAGAAAGGGATTGGTTCGAATAGAAGATCAATGGGATAGTTACAATTCTAATCAGGCTTTAGGAAGGTAATTTTGTTTTTTTTTATGTTACTAAAAAAGTTTTTGATTGTTGTCGGTTATGTATGATGATTTTCTTAAAATATCTAATTTCACATTTCTTCATATTTAGCTGAGCAGACCTGCATTCTCACTACTTTGGTAGAGAAGAAAGGGTACAACCTGAGAAAAGATTGCATAATTTGAGGTATGTGGTTATTTGGTAGCTTACCATAAAGAATGAAAAGTGTTTATCATGACTGCTAGTATCAGGCAAATTATGTTATGGTTTACATCCTTATTTATGTAAATCAAGTTATGGGTTATGATGTTTAATGTTTTGTTATGTACTATGCAAGAGCATATACAATTAAATAATAGGAGAATAGTACAATCAGGAATGTGTTTTTAGTTTTATTGAGTAGTATACCATTTGGTGTAATTAGTGAATAATCTAATGTGTTTTCAGTTTTATTGAGTAGTATAGCATTTGATGTAATTAGTGAATAATCTAAGTAGCTTGGAATTCATAACTAAGCCATAAAAAGTAGGTGAATTGTGAATAATTCTATGTCTTTTTGCCTCCTTTATCTTTTTATAGCTAGAAATTGTCTTTCCTCCTTTTTGAGTTATTCATTTTGACAATGCCTTGAGTTTAGTAAATTAAGACTTTTCTTATTCTAGGTATCGGAAATGGATACGAGCTGGATAAATGATCCAAATATTTTGTCAAGTCATTATAAGTATAGTCTTAAGGATTTTATTGAATTTGCTAAGACCAATGGTATGGGATTGGATGAAAAATTATTTTGTCCCTGTAGGAGATGTAGGAATTCAAAGAGAAAAAGCATTTCTCAAGTTGAATCAGATTTGTCAGAAAAAGGCTTTTGTATGTATTATAAAAATTGGGTCTTCCATGGGGAACCATTTTCTGCACACTCTTATATGTCAAGTGGAAAGAACAATAACCTTGATGAGGATGGTGTTGGAGGTGAGACAGATTTCATCAATGAAACAGTATATAATGACTTTGATATGAATGAAAATGGTGAATCTGATGAGTTACCTGATTTATTGGATGAGATAAGAAATGCACATGAATCAGGGACATCGAGTGAATGGGATTCAAAAAATTTTGACAAATTGTTAAATGATGCACAAAGAGAATTATACCCGGGATGCAAAAAATACTCCCTGCTGCGTTTCATTGTTTCCTTTCTCCATATCAAAGTGATGAACCATGTGACTAACAATGCATTTGACATGATGCTAGAATTTTTAAAAGATTTGTTACCAGAAGGAGAAATACTTCCATCTAGTTTTTATGGGGCCATGAAAATTTTATCTGGTATAGGTTTGGGGTATCAAAAAATTGATGTTTGCAAATTTGATTGTTCATTGTTTTGGAAAGAAAATGAAAAGATGGACAAGTGTCCTATTTGTAAAGAATCACGTGGGAAAGTCAATAATGGCAAGAAAAAAAATGTTCCACAGAAGGTGATGTGGTACTTTCCATTAAAAGCTAGGTTGCAAAGACTTTTTGTGGTTTTACCCAATATTGATCAAATTGATATCCTGTTCATGTTTTAACTCTTTGTTAAGTTTTTGGTATAACTTAAATTTTGATCTCTGTTTATGATTTGACATCAAAATTTTACTAATTTGACTCCTTTTTTATCATATACTGTGTTATTGCAGATGGCACCTTCCGGGAAACGGTTGAAGACAAACTACCCACCCAATACCAACTTGCAATCTGAACAACCGCAAACTTCAAACTCAACTTTGGAGCATCAATCAACTACCATAGGTGATGATATCCAGATTAATTCAAATAATAGTAATCCTACTCATGCATTGGCAAATGGTAAGTGAAAATGCTGAATAATGATTTAATTCTTACCATTCAATGTATGCATCCTTTTTGTGATAATTCATAATAAGCATCAACTAGAATGTTTAACAATTGTTCACAGAACAAAGAAAGCAAAAAAAAAAAGGCAGGGGCCCAACCACAGGAAAAGTTATGGAGAAGATGATACGAGCTAATGTAAATGCCATTCAGTACTAAGATGTGTACATATATAATATTACTGTCTATTCAATTGGGGTATACCTGAGTGATGCTTCATTTGTTAATATTAGGGAGGCAAGCCATTGGAAATTGTCTTTCCTGAAGGATGTTGCAAACCAATCAAGTATGCTGCTCAACTTGCTAGTGGTGTAGGTTATGTTGTAAGGCACCTCTCTTCACTAAAGGACATACACACATATGATGACATACCAAATGAGAAAAAACAGAACCTATATGGTGGCTTGAGGGTACCAGATTACACCGTTGTCTTTTATAATGACATTCCGTGTGTTAATAGTTATTTTGCTGACTTGACCAATTCTAAAAACGTTAATTTCTTAACGGTAATTTATAGGGATGGTTTGACTTCAAAGACCGGGAAACTGATCCTAATGTGGAAAAGTATATGGATGACATGCTTCAGAATAGCTACAGGTAGTGGACGAATACTATGCACATAGATTACAAGATGTTGAAGACAGCTGGAAAATATCCACTTACCTCGTGTCATTATGACTGGATTAAGCAAGATGAGTGGAAAAGTATGTGTGATTGGTTCGAAGATCCTATATTCAAGGTGATTGATTCTATTTTTGTTTACTTGCATGATCTTAATTCTTTTGTTGCCTTTCTTACACTTGTCTAACTATCTTTTTGGTATTTAATAGAAAAAATCAGAAGCCAATACAAAGAACCATGCCATGTTACCCTATCCGCACACTGGCGGTTCAAAATCAAATCATGTTTGAGCACAAGAGTTGGTATATTACTGATTTTTTATTTCCATTTTGGCTTATATTTATACTAGGAAGAAAACTAGAGCTAACTCGAGATCTTTTATGTTATAAAATAGGTTCCACCAAGTGCAATTGATGCCTGGACTGCTGCTCACATAAAAAAGGATGGCCAATTTGTAAATAATACTGCAAAATCTCTCGATGTAATTTTCACTATAGTAAGCTGATTCTAGTAACTTTATTTTTTTATTAGTAACGGACATTTACATATATATTATACATTTAATGACTCCTTGAGTTATGTGAATCTAATATGTACAGGATGAGTTAAAAGGAGAGAGAAGGCAATGCATTGAGAATGGAGAAACTGTCAATGAAGTAAAAATTATGAAAAATGTCCTAGGAAAGAGGGCTGGTCGTGCCAAAGGGTTGGGTATGGGGGTCAAACCACCCCAATCTTCTCGCAAACCCGAATCTTCAGCTAATAGAGCACTACTTGAAGAACTAAAACAGTGCAAGGAGAAGATTCAATGCTATGAGGAGCGAATTCAAGCACAAGATACCCAAATCCAAAATCTTGTACAAATCCAGCAAGGGATACAGGAAATGCTGCAAGAATTCCTCATTTGGAAACAGAAGCAGTGTGGAGGGTCTTCCTAGTAATGGTGAGTTTGTAGATCTTTATTCAAAACAAAAGTATTTATGTGCAATTACTTACTATTGTGGAACAACTTGGTTACTGCAACATAGTAATTATTCTTGTATTGCTTGTACTCATGATTAGGTGGTCCCCAAGCAATTTGTAGTGGTCATCTATGCATCATAACAAAAATACATCTTTTCCATACCATTCTATTGTTTCTCTGATTTCAGACTTTTCTTGGCTTTATTGTACAGGTTTGGGATGAACTTTTGGGATTGCTTTTGGCTTTTGGCTTTTGAGTTTGGGATAAACTCAACATTGTGGACTGCTTTTGGCTTTTGGACTGCTTTTAGCTCATACTGAAGAATTCCTCTATTTTGATATCATCTATCTCTAGTATTTTGTTGACCATGGAATTGAAGTCCATCTTTCGATTTTAGCACATGTTAGGTATATGGCAGTTATCTAGGGAGAAATAGCAATATTTATATTGGTTTCAAATCATGGAATGTAATGATATGTAAATGTTTGACATGGTTAACTTTTGTGGTTTGACATATTATGGTTGCCTACTAATGAAATTTGTGAAGTTTTGGTTGACATTTTGCTTGCATACTTTTATATTTTGATTGGGCGGAGTGTCTAAATAGATGATATTATCATTTTGTTGTCTCTAAAATTGCTGGGCTTAAAAAGGCTGAATGGTGAAATTAGAAATTAATATATTATAGTGATGCAGCTGTCGTCAGGAAAAATGACATTGAATTGTCATTAATGTATGTCCAGCAAGTTTCAACGCATGACTTTTCTTGACAATAAAAAATTTAGTGACAAAGTTCAGGGTCTTTCCCGACAAAGGTTTGTCAAGAATATGAGGTCTTTCCCTGACGATCAAATCATCACGATTACCTTTCTTGATGACACGTCACAGAAAATGGAACTTTTCCTAATGAGAATTCCACTAGTTGTCAGGAAAACCTTTTACCGACGGCATATAGGTGACCAATCTTCCTTGACGACATTAACGTCACAAAAACTTTTCCTGACAAAATATACAACTTTTCTTGACAAAGATTGTTGTCACTAGAAATATTTTTTTTTGTAGTGGTAGTAGATAGGTTCTAAAAAATGGCACACTTTATTGCATGTCACAAAACTGATAATGCACCCTACATTGTTGACCTGTTCTTTAAAGAAGTAGTCCGTTTGCATGGTATTCCCTGCACTATAGTCTCTAATCGTGATGTTAAATTTTTGAGCTATTTTGGGAAAACACTTTGGTCTAAGTTAGGCACTAAGTTGTTGTTTTCAACTACTAGTCACCCTCAAACTGATGGCCAAACCGAGGTAGTTAATAGGAATACGTCTACTATGCTACGTGCCTTAATTACGTGCAACTTGAGAACATGGGAAGAATGCTTACCTCACATTGAATTTGCTTATAACCGTTCTACCCACTCTACCACTCAATTTTCTCCTTTTGAGGTGGTGTACGGTTTCAAACCATTAACACCACTAGATCTTATGCCCTTACTCTTGAGTGAGCATGCTAGCCTTGATGGTAAGAAAAAGGCCGAAGTGGTGAGACAACTGCATGAGAAGGCACGAGCAAACATTGAGAAACGCACAGAGCAATTTGCCAAACATGCAAACAAGGGACGTAGACAACTACTGTTCGAACCTAGAGACTGGGTATGGTTACACATGCGCAAGGAGCGTTTTCCTGAGGAGAGGCGAAGCAAGTTGATGCCCCATGGAGATGGACCCTTTCAAATCCTTGCCAAAGTCAACGACAACGCCTACCAACTTGACCTTCCAGGTGAGTACGGTGTTAGCTCTACTTTCAATGTTGCTGACTTACTTCCATTTGATGTAGGTGACGACTTTGATTTGAGGACAAAACCTTCTCAAGAGGAGGGGAATGATGAGGAACCACCAAGACCTCAAGTCGTCATTTCACAAGACTCGAGTAAGAATGATCTACACGCACCATCAATAAACCCTGGACCAATGACTCGAGCAAGAGCAAGAAAGATGTGTGAGAACCTCCAAACATTTCTCCAAATTGTTCATACACGCATTGGAAGGATTCAAGAGGCTAAACACACGATGGTGAGCCTACTCCAAGTCCATGAAGAAGCCTCAGATTACTAGAGAAAGGATGAACTGCATAATGAGCTCCACTATCGAGTTAAGCGACTAATATAGGCTTGAGAATAAAGGTTGGACAGACCATGTGGGCCCTAGCCGACCAGCCCATGTTGGGCTTCATTTGTTAGCTTCCTTAATAAGCTAGGTTTAGGGTTATTTGGAGTTAATATGGTTTTCCATTACTAGTTAGGATTAGGAGTACCAAAACCTATAAATACAAGGCTTGGCCAAGCTTGTTATTCATTCAATAATCAATAAACAATTTTCAGTTTTAAGAGTATTCTCTTAGCTTCGATTAACTTTGAATATCTTAGATTTTGTTCTAAGTGTTCTTCTTGGCTTATCCAGCAAGAATTACACTTGCTTGTGGCGCCGTTCTACCAATAGCTGTAAGTTCCATTAATCTTTATTGAGGGTTAAGATTCCATCTTAGTTCTCATCCAAGGGATTCTAAGGGGGTTTAGGGTCCCACACAATCAAACCTTGGAGTCGCTTGTCTAGATCTTGTTTGTTGGTATGCGAGTTCGCCAAGCACGATTGGGTTCATATCAGATTTTTAGTGGCTGGTCACTAGGGCCTATGTCTACTATAGAAGACCTTTCTCCCTTTGAATTGTAGAAATTGTATCCAATAGAATAAGACGTCTATTTCTTCTTTCTGGTGACAATAACACCAACCACCAATGTACAATAGACTTGTGCCTTTTTTACTATAATAACTCAATCACAATCACTCCTTGAAATAAAGTACTTTATGGTGGCATCTCACTCTATTCCATATATCTTTTCATTAGATACTACACACAGAGGTCTTACAATTCGTTTAACTTGCCTTTTTTCTCACAAAGCTAGGAGACTCTACCTGATCTTTTGATTTTATTTTATGAAAAGTCACAAAACTAATTACCAGATGGCAAAAGATTTTCCAAAAGAATGACGAATTAAGTGTATATAGAGGTGATGAAAACGTTAAGAAAATAAGTATTCATTTAAATAAAAATAGCAAGACGCTATTGGACAAATTTTAAAACAAGAAAGATCTTGGTTGAATTTCAAGAAGAAATTGGTCATGTTAAGTAGTTGTTAAAATTCGAAATGTGAATGAATCTAGACTAAAATAGTGATAAAGTACTAGTTTTGATAATTAGACATAAGACTAAATTCAAAATCTTTCCAAAGACAAGAATATTTTAGGGAATTAAATCAAATTAAGTTATTCATGGTAAGAAATCAAGAAATTTTTTGATTGAAAATTGATCTTGCCTAATCCATAATCAATTTTTGAATAAAAATGTTTAAGGACTTATTTAAGGAATGAAAATAGGTTTAAAAATTATGTTTAGACTAACTCAATAAAGACATAAACCTTCCAATAATAAAACTTTTTACACTTATTCTAATAGAAGAAAGATTGACCTATAGAGTTAGATAAAAGTCTTCAAATTCTATAAGTTCAAGACGCACAAGATCCTAATGAACTAGCAATGTTTTTCAATCCTTCTACCATAATGTCTAAGAGTTTCTTGAATCAATATTTAAGTAATATGCACCTTTATTGTTTTAATAATAAGCAATGTGACAAATATCTGTACTTTAGTGTGTACCTTTTTTTGTGAATGAATTACTTTTGCCTATTATGCTCCATGTTAATGATATCATAAAAATACTTGAATTTTGGAGACTCATCAAGTTTGAATAGATTTATTAGTATTTTAGTTGTCTTTTTGTCTTCAAGATTTCTTTAAAACCACCAAATGAATTGGTCTTTCACTTTATTTCTTTCTAAATCACCTTTGCTTTTTGAATCACCCACAAAATTGCCATTTAAAATCACTAGAATGAGTTCATCATCTACATGATCCTACTTGTCATTGCTTGTTGAGACTCTTGTACTTGCAATAAGAGTTTTGTCTAATCTCAAGTTTAAAAGTCTTGGATCTTTAATCTCTAATAACATTGAAATTGATTACTCATCAGGACAATCACTTCCAATAATGTTCATATATCTTCTTGACAACTTTCTATTGTACATTTGAATTGTTGTTATACTTACTACACTCTCTTGTTTTTATCTCACTTGCATCATTTCTAAGCACTATGATTGTCGTTACAATGATTTAATATTGTATTGGCATTATAATGAAAGATTGAGCAAATAATATAGGATGGGTCATAATACTCTCACAATACATGTACTACTATTACAAGTTGAAGTTACCTAGTTCTCAATAGTTTTGCAATGTGAAATTTGACATTTTTTTTGGTCAATTGTTACAAATAGCTGGCAATTGCCAAAGAATCATTATGTGTGTATTTCACAAGCCACAAAGGGAAGTGATCCTTCTATTGAGTATCTTCAATTAGGCTAATGGCAAACTTTACCAACCAATGACTACAAAGATTGCATTCCCTATTAACGTAAGTGAATGAACAATGCCAACAGGACCTCCTCAATAGTCTAATATCTTCAATAATTACATCCAAAAGAGAGTTATCACTACATCCTATGTTAATCTTGTCAATAAGCAATTTATAATCCGAATGGATTAAAATAGAAATCTAAAGCTCCTCCAAGGCTTTAAGTAATATTGACCTTATAGCCTCTGTTTCTGTAATGGCTGCTTCATAACTGCTTTGAATAGGAATTGCCAAGTAATAATGAGCTTGCCATTCTGATTTTTTACAATAATATCAATTCTAGACTTGATTTTGGTATGATTAAAGGCAGCATCAGTGAATATTAGAGTTGGATATTAGCCCTGGAGTTATTTTAGATTCCTCACTCTGCTTAGTGGATTGTCAGAGCTTACAAAAGTCATAATCTCTAGATTTCCGGTCTCTTTGAACTCGCACCAATCTTCTATAATTTTTATTGAAAATCAGCAAGCAATTAGTTCTTTACTTGTTGAAGTAGTATGTGTTTCTAGATTCTCAGTTATGCCACAAAAAGTTAACTGTAGTTTCAATATGATTCTGTCCATTTATTCTTTTTCTTACTTATTGTAAAGCTTCTCACCAATTCTAGACTTTTGATGTATGTTTTTTCAGTCGAGCCCAACTGATAAAAAATTTTTTCCAAGCCATTTCCCCTATTTTGCACTTGAACAGCAGGTGTTCCAATGTTTCAATTTCTTCTTCATAGCAGTTACACCATATGCCTCTTTTTCAATCCTATTTGGAATTTCTTTATTCATAGGCAAAATATTGTGAAGGCATTTCCACATGAAATGTTTCACTTTTGTTTGATGTTTAGGTCCCAAACATGGTGTCGAACCTTTGGATTGTCCTTTTTTATGCTTGTTCCTTCTTCTTCAGTTCTGTATTTACTGTGTTCCTTATCCTTTTCCTTTGCTCTATTGTATCCTGATTTGTTGTATAGCAAATTGATGTAGTGAAGTTTCAATTGTACTTATCCTTTTTATGATAAATGTTGAGTAGGATTTGTTGAATTAGTATAGCATCATCAGCGTTGAAGATGGAATTGATACTTCCGGTTTTCCAAGCCTATCATGCAATTAGTTCATTAGCAGTTTGAGTTTGACAATAGCCTGGTTTAGGTGTTGATATCTTTTCTATTTTGTTGTTTCCAATCCATCTGTCTCTCCAAATTGAGATTGACTTACTATCTCCAACTTGCTTTCTGAGTCTACTTTCTAATAGGCTAATTAAGATATGAAAGCTTTGCCAGATATAGGATGAACTACTTCTTGCCTATACTTGTAGAATAAATGTCTTTGGATAATATGTACCCTTGAAAACTTTACTGACTAACAAGTTTAGATTGGTAAGCAGTCTCCAAACTTGTTTAGTTAGTAAAGCACTATTGAAATATTGGATGTCTCTAAATCCAAGCCCTTCTTTTCCTTTAACCTCTGAGAGATATGACCACCTTTTTCAATGAATTTTTTTCTCTTGATCATTTCTTCACCAAATTCTTGCCATTATTCCACTAAATTCCTTACACAGACTAGTCAATAACTTGTAAATTGACACGACATTGGAAGGTAGAGCTAAGGCTACAGCTTTCAAAAAAAACTTTCTTAACTGTATTATCAAGTATTTTACCTTTTTAACACTATAATTTGTTTCCATTCTCTCATTGATGATATTGAAAATGCTATTTTTAGATCTTCCAACCACCAAAGGTCATTTAGATCTTGGATCACTAGTTGAATCCTTCCTAGTTCATGCATCATATCTTGAACTTAGTTAGGGTTAGTGTTTTTGCTAAAAAAAATAGAAGATTTTGCAATGTTAATTTGTTGACCAGATGCCAATTGATATATCTTAAAAATTCTAATGATCTTCTTCGCTTCATCAATAATGGCTTTACAAAAAGTCAAAAAGTCATCAACACACCTAGCAATCTTGATAGCAATAATCTTTTTATTCATACATGCATTTTTCAACAAATAAGAGAGCCCCTTAGTACAGAACCAAAAAAGGTAGGGGATATTAGAGTCCGTCTATCTAATGTCATGGGAAGGAGACATATAACCTATCTTTTTCCCATTTATATTGAAAGAGATGGACATAAAGAAGAAATAACCATTTGATCCATTAGAGCCAAAACCCTATTTTGCTAAGAATTTTATATAAAAAATTCTATTTAACCCTTTCAAATGTCTTGAACATGTCTAGTTTTAAGGCCATAAACTTGTCAGTTCCAATTTTAGAATTTGCTATTGAACATATTCATATGCTATTACTACATTATCTGCAATCAATCTATCAAGGACAAAAGCAGTTTGAGAATTACTAATGCACACACTAATAAGGGGTTTTAATCTATTGACCAGAACTTTAGAAATAATTTTGTATAGGATATTATAGAGGCTAATAGGTCAAATATAGGAGAGGTTCAAGAGGGCATCTATTTTGGGAACAAGAGTGATCAAAGTTTCATTAGTTGATTTAGAAACAAAAATCCCCAAACAAAAAGAAAGATTGAATCACAGCAACTATATCATTTTTAATTAACAAAATCTTTGAAAAAAAAAAGATGGAATCATACCATCAAGCTATGGTGATTTGTGACGGCCCCACCTCCCCCTAGGGCGTACCCCAGGGTTCGGCGGACCGCCTGCCCAACTCTCGTCGGGACTCAGTCGTTCACTACAATCCTTAAATAAATACAATACAAATCTCAAGTATACATCGAATGGTCCACAAATACACATCCGTCTCCAATAATTACATGTCACAAATGCAGCGGAAACTAATCCCAAATATACATAAAATAATTCCAAATCCAAAATTGTACAAAGTTTAGGCCATCCATACACGTGCACAAGTACTACAAGTCCTTCCTTCGCCACGAGCCCTGTGGAGGGGAATAAAATAGTTTTTGGGGTGAGCTAAAAGCTCAGCGAGTAACCAGAAAATCATTAATCAAATCGGTTTCACAATTGTTCATTTCAATGATGTCATATAGCAATGATGTCATAAATTAAATGATAAATCCGGAAACAACTACATCATTTGCAAAACAGTAAATATGGATTATCAATAATTCAAAAAACATTTACAATGGAAAGCGATAGTAACATTCATGAAAGGATACATTCATTCTCTTGACATTTCCTCGCTCATTTGGTCATTAATTTCATTTCATTCACCCCGTCCCTGGCTTTTGGCCAGGCTCCACCAACCTACATAGGTAATACTCGAGTATACCAAACGTTCACCCAAGTTCCTAATCGCCTGACCGAGTCCGCTTCTGGCTCAAGACGACCGGTAACAAGGGGCAATGGCCAGTTCAGTCCAAAAGACTTACATTCATGCGCAAGTAACATTTCAATCGAAAATTTCACATTTATCGAGGTCGAGTGCGATAAAGTACACACTCGCCTCGAAAACTCGTTTTGGAAATCATTATAAGCGCTTAACACGTTATCAATCAAAATACAAGTCATGAAGTCAAGAAATATAGCAAACAAGGCACACTCAAATGCCAGCACACATGATATGCAAGAAAACATTTCAAAAGTAACTTTGGAAACAGTTCAAAAGTAAATAATGTAAGAAACGGTTCATAAATAACTTTAGAAGTAGTTTGAGGTCACTCACCTCCACGGCTCAGAACCCATTCGTCATAACCCATTATCTTGTCCGAATCCAAGCCTTAAAACCCAAAACAGATTTGATGTCATTAGCGGTTTTGGCACCATTGGCACTACGATTATCGGAAGTGGGTGTAAGACCCACCATTTCGAAGCTAAAAGACAGGGCTACAACATTACAGAAGGTCACTCAACCCAGTTTTGAATGCAAACAGGTCAAAAATGCAGAATACCAAACCAGAACCGTAATTGCAGGTTTACAAATCACACCATGCTGTAATTAGTCCAACTCAGTCTATACAGGTCTAAATGCATTGATTCCAAAGGCATGCGGTAGCTAAGACCTCAAGCTACATTTCATAAGAAGACACCAACATCCAAATCCAAAGCAATTCCAGTCAAAACAGACGATTACAAACACAGTTTGCACATTCTGATCAACCCAGAACAGCTACAGTAAAATCGACATATCTCACTCTACACTACTCCAAATGACCTGAAATTTTACAGGCACCTCAAACACATCAATACCTACAACTTTCATGTTTTCAGCCAAGGCCAATTCGGCCTCTAACCCTATGATCCAAAACCGGGCAGAATAAGGGATGATAAAACCCTAACTTTCCACAATTCAATCCAAACCCAAAATTGGTTGCAATTATCACTAATTCAAACCTACTAGAGTCTTTCCCCCTCATTATCAACCATCATAGATGACCACAACATCACATTCATATTAAACCAGAAAATTCCTCAAAAATATAAAAACTTCACCAAATCACTTCAAATCAAGAAATAAATCACAAATATCATCACTTTAGCCACTACTAAGCATAACTTAAGCATCATTAGGTGTAGGAGTATGTTCAATCATCAATTACCTAGTATACAAGAGAAGAGGAGTTGTAGACCACCTTAGCTCTTCCAAAACTTCACCAAACTCACCACTAACACCAAATGGAAAGGTTGTATGGAGTAGAAACTAGTTTAGGCAATTGGTTTGGATGATTTGAGCTAGTTGAAAGCTTGAAGTTTGAAGAAGTTTTCTTCCTTCTTGGCAAGAGAGAGGGCCGGCTATGGAGGAGGTAAGAAATGGTAATTTTTGTGCAATTTTTAAGATATTTAACCATTTTGGTCAAAAGTCAAAAACCATGAATAGTTATCATAAGCCATACCCAATGAAATGGTGACACTTGTCACCTCAATTAATGCATTCCTATCCCTTCCTTTTCCTCTCACATCAATCACTTAACATCCTCTACTTATCTCTTAATACCCGATAAATTTCACACAGTATCCGAAACTTAACCTAATTGGCCGAATTTTTCCGAACTTTTCGCACTAGTGGGTCCCACGTCCGATATACGCTCTTTATTTCTCAAAAACTAACTGATACTAGAAAAATCATCTTAAAACTATATTTACTCATAAACTTTATTTGGGGAATTTTCTAATAAAGAGAATGTCGAAAAGGCGGGCGATCAATAAAACAAACCCTAGAAACTTAGAAAATTTCGGGTCCGCATACTCATTCTTTCGGGGCGTCACATGATTTGTTGAGGTGCATAGAGAACAATATAACTTGTTCTGAGACTAGTTTAGTGAGTTGTAAATTTATTTGATCAATGATAATTTGGGGAATGCCCTGTAGGATTTCCTCAAAGTCATTTTGAGATGATGTAGAAAAGAGATTCTTATAATATCCTTGCACTTCCTCCCCAATTTCTACCTTAGTAGTCCCCTTGCGCTCTATTCATTATTCTAATATGGAAATCCTATTTTTCTTTCTCTTGGTGGTTACATAAGTAAGGAAATATCAAGAGTTTTTGTTCCCATCTTTGAGTCATTTTCTGTTGGATTTTTAACTCTAATAGGTTTCTTTCTTTGAATAGGTAGCATTAAGGTTCCTCTTGAGTCTTATTAGAATTTATTAGGGAGATTACCCTACCTTATCACTTCAATTTCCTTCCTTATTTTTCAGATTTCTTTCTTGCTACTGGAGATTAAGCCCATGTTCTATTCAGTGAGTGCCATTCTACATTACTTAATTTTTCTAGTCATGTACCTTCTTAATCCCTATTGTTGTTTTTTCCAAGCTATTTTGACAACATTTTCAATCTCTGGTTGTTGTAACCATCTTGCATCAGAATATAATACTTTTTTCCCTTTCTTTCTAGTAAGACAAGTATTGAATAAGAGCATATTGCGGTCAAATGCAACATTGTCCAAGTGCGCTAGTTTTGCACTATTATTGTTTTTAAGTCAATCAGCATTTGTGAGAGTTCTGTCAAGTCTCTATTTAATTTTTCTTATCATTTTTCAAAAGACAACTCAAAGTCCATAGGAGACCGTCATAACTAGTATCATTCTTGCCAATGAAGTACTTCAAGTTTTTAAGTGACCAATTACCTCTAATCCTATCCTTCTCTCCAAGTGGTTTCCTTTTATTTAATAGAAAAAAAAAAGTTTGGCTGGGTTTAGTTTTGGTCACCACTTTAGGTTTGGGCATGCCCCTAGGACTATATGTCACTTACAAGGGTTTTTATAGATTATCTACCAATACAACCTTACATCAACGGTGAAATTTGAACACATGACCTGTTATGAGAAAGTCATCTGTACTTATTAACCGAACCAACTTGTGTTGGCATTATTGGAGGTTATATTATTCATATCCCTAATATACACTATGCTCCTATCCTAGAGTCTCTTCCTTTCATGTAAAATGTCTTATTACTATTGTCTAATTCTATCATTAGTGCTGGTAGATAAACAAATATACCACCATATTTTTTGCCTATCAACTTTCGGGAACTTGGCTACAATAGTAAAATCTATAAAAAAAAAATTAAATTTCCATTCATTATACCATATTAGAGTTGGTCCCCCGATTTTTTCACTAGGTTAATCACCAAAAAGTATCTAAATCTAACTTTTTTGAATTTTTTTAATATTTTTTTATTTTAGTTTCAGTAAGAAAAATTAAATTAAAAGAATGGAGTCTACACACCTCTTTGGGCAGGGAAGACTCTCGACGCTTTACAATTTTGTGCTAGCACCCTCATCTTGAACTTAGAGACCAATTGAGGCTAGTCTCTGGAACCTCCATGTCTATTTTGTTGTTCCAAATCTGACCTTTTACTACATCTGTTTTTATGCAAAATTCATATATGTGACGACCCCAACTCCCCCTTAGGCGTACCCAATGGTTTAGCGGACCGCCGCCCAACTCTCGCCAGGACTCACTATATTCACTACAGTCAATTCTCAAAATAACCGTTCAAACCTTCATATAAGTACTGGAGTTCTACTATTCAACCAATCATTCAAGCTTAATAACAAACCGAAATGAAATGTAAAATACAACTTGAAATATCCAAAATACATTTTATCTACCAAAAGTACAAGTACAAGAGGATTATACACACTAGTTCACGCTTAGTTGCTCCGGACCTTCGCTCCTGTAAGGAAAACACACTAAAGGAATGAGCTAAAAGTCCAGTGACGTTCCCAAACAAGCATTCAAGCAATAAATCACGGATACATTACATTTAGCAACAACCAACCAAGGAAAACATTTGAAGCATTCAAATAACAATAGCACATTCAGTAGACGGATACGTGCTTACTTAGCGCCATTCATTCATTCAGTCATTCAGTTTTCGACCATTCCTCCTTACATCTCCGACATTTGAAAATATTTGAAAGGGAAAACTCCTTCAGTGATTATTTCATTCAGTCAATCATTCAGTTATTCATTTTAATCATTGCATTTCATTCACTGGCAGTACTCCACCTGACTTCATAGTCATATTCGAGTATACCAACACTGTCTCAGGGTCACCAGCCTCCCAACTGAGTCCGCTTCTAGCTCGAGTCGACTAGCAACGAAGTGCAAAAGCCCAATTCAACCAATGCAGTACTACAATACCGCATGGCTTACATTCATGCACAAGTAATATTCAAACAGTTGATCATTGAGAATCCACTTTCACTTAGGTCAAGTGCGATAAAGTATACACTCGTCCATTAAAAATTCATTTAACAATCATTGGAAAGCATTTAACAGTCAAACAAATATACACAATATTTCACTTAGCCATTTAAAGTACAAACATGTAAGGAACACTCACCGATGTCAATAGAGTAAATGTCAAATCTCTGGATGATAACTTTGATCGCTACCAAACCCTGAGGCAAGATTCACAATCACAATAAATTTTAACTTAGTAGATTCAACTAGCCAAACATACGCGTCTAGTATTCCAAAGAATTCCATATGCTTCTCACTTTAAACTCAAGACTTTAAGATAAAAATCCAACACAAATATTCTAAAAACGAGGAGACCGATTTAAGCATCCAAAATCTCACCAATTTAACGTTTCAAGTACTAAAAGTCAAGTTTAAATCAAGTGAAATATTTCATGCATGTTAAGGTTAACACATCACCAAGTATTTCAAATCAAAATATATAGGATTTAACCAAAGAAAGTTAGGTTTAAAACTCAGAAAAGTTTTTCAAAGTTTTCCAAGTCCCATTCAATCCATTTGATAAAATTCCCAGCTTTGATAACATTCTTTGAAAAGATATAACTTGAGTTCCGTAGGTCGAAAAATCACAAAACATACACCATTAGAAATAGATTCAAAGCATTAACAGACTTTAGAAGACTTCTTCATAAAATTCAACTCATAGATTAGTCAAATTTCAGTTTAAAACTCACTGTTATCACAAGTGAAGAAACAGAATAATCATGAATTTCAAGAAACTTTGCAGATTTTCTGGTATTTATAGAAATTGAACCAAACCCTAAATTTTATACCATTGGAAGCTCTATGAGTCTAGTTTCAAACACAACAAACAAACTCAATTCCGACTTTTCTATACAAAGTTATAGCAAATTTTCCAAAACTGCACAAAGCCTCCTGCAAAAATTTCCAGCAAGCAAATAGTTTGGAAAAGTAAGTTTTTCCCCTCTTAAACCTCTTTGTTTTGGCTCAAAATTAACATACATATGAAAAGCAAGGTTTTAACCAATGTCTTGAACAAAAGTATGTCAAAATCACCACAAAATTTCTGAAAAGAAAGCTGAAATTCTCTCTCTCCCTCTCCGCTAGCCATCACAGAAATTTTCCAGCAAAATCTCTATCAAACATTCCAATTTTCTTACTTAATTCCATGGCAAATGCACCATATCTTATAACTAACATGTCATGAGGCTTATGACATATGTTTTTGGCAAGAAAATCCATCACAACTCCACATATATATAAAGTTTCAAGTAACTACATCAAGACTGGAATTTTACCTCTCAAAGTTGGAAATTTGCATACCAAGACTAAAATTCACCTATCAAAACTTAAAATTTCATATCAAAGCTAGAACATATCTGATGAAAGCTGGAAATTCAACTCAAAGCTAAAATTTGAACATTAAAGCTAGAAATTGACCAAACCCTAGCAACAACTTCACCAACCCTAGCAAAATCATGAAATTACTATAAACATGCTTCCTTTAACTTCAATCATAACATATCTTGCATAAATCTCAAGAAACAAGTAAAAAGAGATGTTTTCTCAAAATTTTACCTCAAAACCCCAAGATGACAAGCAACTCAAGAGTTTTCTTCTTCAAATAACTCCACCAAAGGCTCACCTCCAAGCTTAAGATTTATCAAAGTGGATTAAGGTTTATCTTTGGATTCTTCATAAATCCAGCTAGAAAATCAAGATGAAATTTGGAAGTTTCTCTCTTCTCTCTCTCCCTTAAGTTCGGCCACAATGAAGAAGAAAAGTGAAGGTTTTGAGTTAATTTTGGAAGACAAACACAAGATTTCTCTTGGTCCAAGTCTTGGTCAAAACTTCATGGATGTGTGACACTTGTCAAGGCATGGTTAATGCCTATCTCTTTGTCTCTTGATATGTCTCTAATGACTAATCTATCTTGTGTTCCTTGAATACACTTTTAACACTTCTAATCACAAAATTTCTCAAGCACCACACCCGTTCTCGTCCACCAAATATAATGTGCATATCTCACTAGTCGGTCAAGCTACCATAATACTCTACGAAACTTAACATGCATCAAAATTATAAAAGGGAAAAGAGAAAAATCTTCACTTAACCTTTAAAATCACCATGAAATTTAAGGCTAATAAAGTAAAATAAAAGAAAATATTAATTAATTTTTTCAAAAATAAGAGAAAATATAAAATAATTTTCGGGTTCTCACAATTTCCATATCCTTGCAATCATGTTGCATTTTCCCTTTTTCTCCTGTAAGTCCTAACAAAATGTTGGAGTCAATATTATCTAGGACCTTTCTAGTCATGTTATTTCTCTCTCCCTTCCTGGTGATTTTGATATCCCCTCTTATTTTGATCAATTTGCTTTTTCATACCTCCTCTAGTAATTTGTCGTCATTTTGTTCTATAGCCAAGATTTCAATAGGGTTTACAAGCGTAGCCTTTTTCCATTATCTTTTTCTTTGTCAATATCTATGTCCATCTCATTATGTAGCCCAATCTTTGCTTTTACCTTAGCCTCCTTATTGAGTTTTATTATTGTGGGCTTTGATTTTATTAGGCCCATCTGTTTTAGACACATCTCAACTATATTATGGACTTGACCCACTGCTCTAGTGTTTGGGAAAGCTAAATTTGACTTTGAATTCAAAATTTGAAAAAGTGGGGTGCTTTTCTCCATCGCCACTTTGTTGATTCCCTCGTCATCTTTCCTCCTAGGAAAGTTTTGTGGATTATCTCCATTACTTTTGCTCATGACAGGTTTAACCGGATTCACTATATATCCCTTTCAAATAAGAGCCTATGTCAATGTTTTGAAACTTAGGCCGAGAATTGACTTAGTGAAAGTCAGCGGTTAATGAGTTCAATTGGTACAAAAGAACTAGATGATGTCAGCATAATGTCATAAATATATTAGCCAAAAATAAATAATCATATGCAAAAATATTCCTAAGTATATTATTAACATGAATAAAAACATATTTTTTTCTCTCTCATTGTATTTCCATTTATCCTGCAATTTAATATCAATAAAGAATAGCTTGGGTTTAATTTTTTAAACTTTAAATGCATCTTGACAAGACAAATTTGAACAAATAATTATGATTATTTGTAGTATCCAAAATATTTATGGGTCAAAAGGAGATAATACTAAATCTATGGAGTCAGTCTAGTTCTCTTGTTTGTTTCATAGTTTTTAGACGTGCAAAAGCTATTTTCGTCATCTTTGTGTAGCATGTTTTCCTCATCTTTTGCCTTCTCCAGGTTTTCATTCTTCAACCTGTTCTTTTTTCTTTCTTAACTTTTCAATCTTTTGCATTCTTTTTCTTATTCATGCAAACGAAACAACAATTCTTATTCTTTATACTCTTTTTATCTTCACTTCTCTCTTTATTTTTCTCAATTCTTTGAATTTAATTTTTAGATCTGCAAATGCTTGAATGTTAAAAGAGCTATGAGTGGCTATGCCAACATCACTGCCACTGCCACATTGGGATCTACAGTTAAAGATCAAAATATGCATTGAGAATTTGGGAGAAAATTAGTAAAAGTTAGAAATTGAAAAAATCGTGTTTTTGCAGTTTTATGTGGTTTGTGGTCAAACCCAATCCCAGGTTTAACCAAAATTTTAGTACTTCATATTGTGAATAAAGTCAAACTGGACGTCTATTTGGTTCTCAATTGAACCGGTCGAACTAGCTGGTTTGCTCCAAGTTTAAAAATGTAGGTCTTTGTGTGATACTCTGAACCATATCAGATTTTTTGTATTTTTTTTTCCATTCATTGTTCCTGCTTTTTCTTTGGTGGAGATCGAGCAAATTGAGAATGCATCCAAAACCAATATTGCACCTTATTGTTGCTGGTTGATTTTTCACCTCTGTTCACATAAGATTTATCATTGTGTCCTACAAATGCAGAAATTTGGGCACTTCTTGTACTAGAATTTCATGTATTTTGATAGGCCTTGCATTTTTTCAAGTGTGCCCCTTAGGAATGTGTGAGGACTCAAAAAAAAACTATTATTTTTAAATCCCTATTTTTGGCTAAATTAATTATTTATTGAAATTTTTGCCACGAATAATATTTTCTAGCCTTATTAGACTTACGTGCATGGTGTTATAGCTTCGATATATTTTAAAAGTGTCTCATTTCAAAAATTATTTTTCTTAGAAGTTTGTTTAGTGAAAAAGTGAAAACGCGTTTGAAAAATTTTAACCGATTGAGAGTGCAATAAGTTTGGAAAATTGGAGACTTGTACAATGATCCTAAAATAGGTAATTTTATGTTTAAGTACTCAAGTGATAGTTAGTAGTACAATCATTATAGGGATTTCCCGAAGGTTTCGTGTTATCGCGCTTAAATTGGTGGTACGCAATTTTACACGCGCGATTTTAATTGAGGGGCTTTAGATCCTTATTTTGGGACAATTAAGAGTGAATAATATTTATATGAATATAAGTGTACTAGAGGTTTAGTGCACTAGTGAAATGAACGCGAAAGGAATTGAGCACGAAACGCGCGCGCTACACTATTCAAAGTTGACTTTTGTACACACAAGCTACCATTCATTAAGCTTCTCTAAGAAGCTTAAAAAAAATCAGTTTCCCTCTCTCTTCCTCACCAAAAACTGCCAGCCACCACCCTCCTCTCTCAAGACTCCATTGCTCTTCATTTCTTCTTCACAAAACCTCACAAAAAACTCACCCAATTCACACAAAAATTGGAGAACACTTAACTCTACACTAGAGGATCATCTTAAGCTATAAAGGAAGGGAGCTTTCACGGTTTTTCTTGGACAAAAGGGGGGCCGAAATTTCTGGTCTTTGCACACCAAGGAGGTACATAATAATCAACTCATAGAATCTTATCTTGTGGAGGTTATATTGCATGATTAAGCTCTAGTATGCCATTGGTTAGCTTGTTTATGGTGTAAAATGAAATGGGTGGGCTCTATGAACTCCCACATTTGTCTTGAGGGCTGATCTCATGCTTGATGATGGATTTAATGTTGGTTAAGTGCTCAAAATGGTAGATTAATGGTGTATTATTAGTATAAACTTCAAGGAGTGCATGGGGTAAAAAGTTCTGATTCTGCCCCTGCTTTGAACGTACCTATTTCTGTGAAATTTTGGGTATTTAATGGCTGGTATATGATGTATATATGTTGTATAGATGGTGTATAAAATTTCATTGAAAAATATTGAGGTTTGATTGGTCAAATGGATTAATTTCGTGAAGCTAGTAAATCTGGAAAACTGTTCCCGTAATGCTCAGACAGCTCACTTGTTTCATCCATAACTCTGTACTCCGACATCAAAATTGAGTTCTGTCAGTGGCATTTGAAACTAGACATTCCCAGCTTTCCAACGGTATAAAATGCAATCCCAGATTCCATCCGAGCAGCCCATACCAACCATTTAAATGTGACTGTTCTGTTTCTCCATTTTCCTGGAACGAAGTTCAGAAGTTGCAACTTGAGGCTCGAATTTGAGCTAGTTGTGTGCTGAATTTCAAAATGATTTCTCCTGAGAAATTGAAGCTTTACGAATTTTTTTTCCAATTCCACCAACCATTCTCAATTCAGAGATGAATTGAGTGATTTGTGACCAAAATACGACACCTGCCCTGTTCTTGAAAACCCTAAATTCTAGGCAGATTTGATATTTGACTTGGTGTGAACTTGTCAATTGAATTTCTTGGAGATAAACACTTACCAAATGTACCATGAATGTTCCTTAGGCTTCACCTGCACAAACGAACCAAGGTTGAAAGATTTTCTGAGCCAAATGTTGGAAATGAAGAACGAAAAACTCAAGGCAGTTTTGCCTTAGGGATTTTTCGAAACTTTAGTTGGATGGTTGACTACCATTTCGAAAGCATTTTTTTCCATGAATTTTGATAGAGGGATACCCTTTATATAGGAGTATTAGACTGCCAAATTTTGTACCAATCCAAGTCCATTTGGATACCTAACTAAAGTCCCAAATTCAGAAATGCAAATCTAGAAATTTGTTCAGCAGTTTCGAATTTTCCCAAAGTTTGAGCTGCCGTATCTCAGTGCTCGAAACTCTGATTCTTGATCCACTTGTTCAGTTATAAAACTTACTTGCAACTTTAATTGAGTTACAAATTTTAGAGGCTGGTTCGGAACGTGTGAATTTTGCCGGATTTCCAAAGTTAGCGAAAAACCAATCCCGACACAACCTTGAATGCCCGGAAACAGTAACTTTGAGCTCAGTTTTGAGTATCTTCCCTTTAGAATCATGGAAAAGTGCCTTCTAAAAACTTTTAGTACTTTCAAAGAGGTTTCCAACGGCACCAAGTTTTCCAATTTTTGATATGTAGAATGTGAGATACGATTTTTCAAAGTATCGTATCAAACCTGAAGTTTTTCTAAATTCCAAGGGAAGGGAGTTTTCAAGTACTCCTTATTCTTTCAATATTTTTTGAACGTTTTGTACTTGATTTTCCAAAATAAAAACTCGATTACCTGTGTACTTTAAGAAACTCCATTTAAACCCCGATTTACGAGTGATAGAGGTTCATTTTCATGAAATTTCCTTAGATTGTACTAGTGTACAATCTTCCTTGATAATCGGGATATATGAGTGATACTTCACTATTATTTGCTCAGGCGCACACGAGGACCCTCAAGAGGATCCCACAGTGAACGCTTAAATTTCGGTTGAGACTACTTACTATTTGGTGAGTGTCAAGTGCATGTTTACTTTAACTCCTGTGAACTTGATACATGCTTGTCTTGCTTAATCTACCTGGTTTTGATAAAATGGAGTCGAGTGTGTACTTTATCGCACTCGTATTCATTTGAAATAATTGATTCATGCTTGGCCTGGCTTGCTAGACTTACATATCCGGAATTACATGCTTGGACCTGTCAAATACTTGTATACATGACTTGGTATGCTATGAGTGCATACGTCGTTGGAGTGAATCTCCTCGACATTTACATGTACATGGGGGACGCCCAAACTCATAGGCCGACCTTGGAACTCGAGCCGGCATGGGTTTGGTCGGAAACCTCGGTGAGCCATGAGATTCACATGATAAGCTTGATCTATTGAGAGATCTTGCTTGGCATACTCGTAGAATATCGCCTTATAAATGTCGTGCGGACCCGGAGCGGTGTACGGTGGATGGATGGAAAGTTAGTGGAGTTCTACGGATTGAAAATATCGACCCGGTTGACAGAGTGTCACCGCGGGAAGGTATACGAATGCCATCGACACAGTAAGTAGAACTTAGCTCTTGAGAGCTACTATATCCTTGAATTGTTTCTGTTTAATTTCACTGGCTTTATTAATTACTTGTAATTATCTCTTAAACTGTTATTTGGGACTATTATTTGGACTACGTGCTTGCATGTGTGTTCTTGGCCTCACGAGCATTTTGCTCACCCTTTAGATTTGTTTTCCTTAACAGGATTGAACTCGGAGATGTATTGGAGAAACCCTCCTGATGTACTTTTATTTAGGATTTCTATTATATTTTGGTTATGCCTTGGTTTTGGATTGTACTTCTGGAATTGAAATGTAACATTTGAGGCGTGATGTATATTTGAAATTTATGATGTACTTTGAACACCCGACATGCAGGTCGGATAATGGATGACTATTATTAAGTTTGAACGCTACCGCATTTACTATATTTAAGTTATTTACTTGTGTTGTGTAGACTGGTAATTAGTTTGAATAGAATTGTTTGAGTCCTGGCGAGAGTTGGGCAGGCGTCCCACGGATACCCTTCGGTTCGCCTTAGGGAGAAGTGGAGGCGTCACAGTTGGTATCAGAGTGCTAGGTTAGAGATCTATATGGAAGACATATTGGATACACTACTCTTAAGACCGAGACCGGATAGTTAAGTTATACCTTAAGAGGTATTTGGGGTATACTAGTGATTGGGTTAGGCATGCATAAACGACATCCGAACTAAATAGTGATTAAATTTCTAACCCGAAAAGTGCTATTATTTTGCAGAGATGGAAAACAGAAATGGAGTTCCGGCAACTGACGGGAATGGCCATGCGAATGGTCATATAGTGCCTCTTAGACCTATCTTCTACCGAGCTCTAGTTGGAGGAGCTCGAGTACGCTATTCCCCATCTGACAGATATCCCCGATGTTCATGTAGGGTGTCCTTTGCCTACCCGAATCACCTCGTGCTTGCTTTGGACGACGAGCGTCGTCAGTTAGAGGATATTAATCTGGATTTACGGGCTGAGATGGATGAGTTTAGATAGATGGTTAGCGCTCAGGGTGAGAGGATTGTTGAGCTAGAGGAGCTACTCGAGGGCGAGGTGGCCACATCTGCAGTGGTTCGTGAGGAGCTCCAGAGTACTAGGGCTCGACTTACTAGACTGAGAGAGGAGGTCCGTAGTCGGGCTTCCGACATCTTGACTGATGCTACTAGGTTAGTGGACTAGGCGATGGAGGTAATTCAGAGCCCTGAGGAGGAGGAGGATCCTGAGGAGGCGATTCCTCCTGATAGTCCTACTGTGGACTAGGTCCCTAGCGATTGACTCTTTTGATTCTTTTGACTAGTACAGCTAGAATTAGCACGGGTAATGCTAAGTACTGATGTCATTGTATTTTGCATGATTGTGTGGCTTACTTTTGAAGCACTTGCTTTTACTTTAGTCTTCTATGACTAAAAGTACTCTTGTGGCACCTGTGTGCTATATTTTTATGACTACCCCATAACTTACTAATTGTATGAACTTGATATGCTAATGAATTTAAATTATTGTTATTTTCAATATTTGCTTGATTGGTTCCTGTTTTCTACTTTGCATCGCATAATTTATTTATTTATTTCTTACACTAGGCACGCCTAGATTATGGAAGGACTAAGAGGTGGTCGAGACCGTAGTCGAGGTCGTGGGCGAGGGACTAGACAGGCTCAATTTCAAAGGGATGACCAGAGATCGACAATTGGACCGACCCAAGGTCAGGAAAATATTGAGGGTAATCAAATGGCTACTGCCATTAATAGGATGACTGATATCCTAGAACGCTTAACTAATAGACAAAGTCCTGGACCGTTCAACCAACCTGGGGTCAGAAAAGAGGAGAGAATAGAGCCTTAGAAATGTTCCTAAAGTTCAACCCGCCTAAATTTATTGGTGAACCCGACCCTAAAATAGCGGAGAATTGGTTAGAGAAGATGATCAACATATTCGCCGCTCTAAATTATACTGAGAATAGGCGAGTGAACTTCGCTGCTTTCCAATTTGAGGGAATAGCCCGTGCTTGGTGAGATCTGATAAAAGGAAAATGGGAGAGAACTCAAACCCCTTGGATTTGGGAGAATTTCACAAGGAAATTTAATGAAAAGTTTCTTCCGCCCTTAATCTAAGAGAAGAGGGAGGATGAATTTATCAAGTTGAAACAGGGAACTCTTAGTGTAGCTGAGTATGAAGGAAAATTTACTAAGGTTTTAAAGTACGCTCCCAAATTGGTGACCAATGAGCGAAAAAGGATTAGACGGTTTGTTCAGGGACTTAATGTGGAGATACAAGAGGGTTTGGCTGCAACCCAGATCTCTACGTTCATTGAGGCACTAAAGAAAACTCAAATGGTAGAAAATGCAAGGATGCAAGTGAGAGACTTCCACAATAGAAAAAGAAACTTTTCTAGCCATACTTCTGGACATGCTAGTAAAAGTACACAGCCTTCCAAATGGGAAGAGGAGCGGAAGAACTGAGAACTACCGGAGTTTCGAGAGGAGCTTTATCTAGAGGAGATCGTAGTGGACTGACACAGCCAAGGAGAGCGCTTTCTAGTGGTTCAGCGGTGACCTCTCAAGTTACGTGTGGGTACTACGAAAAACCCAACAATTTTGAAAATGACTGTTTAAGGAAGTTTGGGAAGTGCTTGGCCTGCGGTAGTACCGAGCACCAGCTCGCGAACTATCCAAACAAAATGAAGACGGGAGGTGATACCCAGAGACCGGAAAAGTCAGCCTCTAAGCAAACCAGTACCGGAAGGAGCCGACCAAAAGTACTGACCAGGGTTTATGCACTGGATTATCAACAAGTTCCTGAGGCGACTGAGGTGGTAGAAGGTACAATCCCAATTTTTCACCGTTTAGTTAGGGTTTTAATTGATCCAGGTGCTACACATTCTTTTGTAAACCCTAACTTCATGAGTGGGATAGTCTTGAAACCAATTAAGTTACCATATGATCTAGAAGTTAAAACGCCTACTGGAGATCAAAGTCTAATTGCTAACTTGGTGTATAGAGATTGTGAAATCTGGATTGAGGAACGAAAATTATTGGCTGATTTGATAGGTTTGACAATTAAGGGATATGATGTAATCTTGGGGATGGATTGATTAGCCTGTTATAATACTCAATTAAACTGTAGGACGAAAATTATAGAGTTGCGTATTCCAGGAGAAGCAACCCTGAAACTGGATGTAAGGGGTAAATTAGTTTCGTCTGCACTTATCTCAGGGATCCGGGCTAGAAAATTGTTAAGTAAAGGAGTTCAAGGATATGTGATTTTCCTTATCAACACCCCTAGTGATAAGGTGAATTTGGAAGACATGCCTGTAGTGAAAGAATTTTTCGATGTTTTTCCTAAAGAATTGGAGTCCCTACCCCCGGAACGGGAAATAGCTTTTAAGATCGATGTAACTCTTGGAGTAGCCCCTATTTCTAAGACGCCATATCGAATGGCCCCAACCGAATTGAAGGAGTTGAAATTGCAACTACAAGACTTGTTAGAACGGAATTTTATACGGGAAAGTGATTCGCCTTGAGGAGCCCGAATTTTGTTTGTTAAGAAGAAGGACGGAAGTTTGAGACTGTGTATAGACTACCGATGCTTGAATGATGTTACAATTAAGAATAAATACCCGTTGCCCCATATTGATGACTTATTTGACCAATTGCAAGGGGCGGTAGTATTCTTGAAGTTGAATTTGAGACAGGGCTACTATCAATTGAGGATTTTGGAGAAGAATATACCCAAAACTGCTTTTAACTCGAGGTATAGGCATTTTGAGTTTGCCGTGATGCCATTTGGGTTAACAAATGCACCTACCGTTTTCATGGATTTAATGCATAGGATTTTTACGTCTTGTTTGGATCAATTTGTGGCAGTGTTCATTGATGATATTTTGGTGTATTCTAAGAATGTGAAAGAGCATAAAAAACACCTGAGGATTGTTTTACAAATTTTGAGGGAACACCAATTATATGCTAAGTTTAACAAGTGTGAATTCTGGTTAAAAGAAGTGACTTTCTTAGGGCATATAATCTCTAAGGATGGGATTAAAGTGGATCCAGCTAAGGTTGAAGCTGTTTCAAAGTGAAAAGGACCGGAAAATCCAATGAAAGTTCGAAATTTTATAAGATTGGCAGGGTATTACCGGAGATTCATCCAAAATTTTTCAAAAATTGCTGGACCCATGACTAAATTGACCAAGAAAAATGGGAAGTTTCTATGGAGTCCTAAGTGTGAGAAAAGTTTTTAGGAGTTGAAAAGACGATTGACAAGAGCACCTGTATTAGCTCTACCAAGTGGACAGAATAGTTTTGTGGTTTACACGGATGCTTCTAAGAAAGGATTGGGGTATGTTCTAATGCAAAATGACAGAGTGATAGCATATGCCTCTAGAAAATTGAAACCGCATGAAGGGAATTACCCGACTCATGATTTAGAGTTAGCAGTTGTGGTGTTTGCTTTGAAGAAATGGAGGCATTATCTGTACGGGGTGACATATGCGGTTTTTACAGACCACAAAAGCCTTAAATATTTATTTTATCAAAAGGAGCTGAATTTGAGACAACGTAGATGGATGAAATTTCTGGAGAACTATGATTGTACGATTAAATATCTTTCCGGGAATGCCAATGTAGTGGCCGATGTTTTGAGCTGTCAAGTGCAAGTAATTAGATTGATGGTTAAGGAATTTCAGTTGTTAGAAGAAATTAGTTATTGGAATCCTCAACTGGAACCGAGGTAGGTCATTTTGGGAAATATTGTAGTAAATTCCACTTTGTTGGAACGCATTACGAAAACTCAAGAAAAGAACATTGAAGTGTAAAAGTTGGTGGAAAAGGTTAAAATGGGAGACAAGACAGATTTTAATTTGAAATCAAATGGAATATTGAGATTTCGGAATCGAATAGTAGTGCCAAAGGATAAAGGACTTAAGAAGAAAATTTTGGAAGAGACACACCGATCGAAGTTTACGGTACATCCTGGAGGGAATAAAATGTACCAGAACTTGAAGAGTCTTTATTGGTGGGAGAATATGAAGAAGGAGATTGCTCAATTTATCCAAACATGCTTAGTTTGCCAACAGGTTAAGGCCGAATATCAGAAACCGTCGGGACTTTTACAACCCTTGGAGATACCTGAGTGGAAATGGAAAAATATTAGCATGAATTTTGTATCAGAATTGCCAAGGAAACAAAGAAGCCATGATGCTATTTGGGTTATAGTGGATAGATTAACCAAATCGGCCCATTTTCTATCGATTAATATGAAATACCCGTTAGAAAAACTGACCAAGTTGTATTTGGATGAGATCATTAGGTTGCATGGAATACCTGTAAGTATCGTGTCCGACAGGGATCTGTGATTTGTTTCGAGGTTCTGGCAAAAGATGTAAGAGGTATTGGGGATTAAATTGAATTTTAGTACCACTTATTATCCCCAGACTGATGGACAGTATGAGAGGACAATTCAAACTCTTAAGGACATGTTAAGGACTTGTGTTTGGATTTTGGAGAGAGTTTGAGTAAGTTTTTCATTTTAGTGAAATTTGCCTACAACAATAGTTTCCACTCTTCTATTCAGATGGCTCCGTATGAGGCACTTTATGGTCGGAAATGTAGGTTTTCAATTTGTTGGGACGAAATAGGTGAACGAAAAATCTTAGACCCGACCACAGTATTTTGGATTGAAGAAACTAATGAGAAAGTAAGGTTGATACGCCAAAGAATTCAGACCGCCCAAAGCCGCCAAAAGAGTTATGCCGATAATCGGAGAAAGGATTTGGAGTTTACTGTTGGAGATTTGGTATTTCTCAAGATTACACCTTTGAAAGCAAGCTTGATATTTGGAAAATGAAAGAAATTACAGCCGAATTTTGTAGGGCCTTGCAAGATTATCCAACGTGTGGGGAGTGTAGCCTATAAGTTGGAATTACCGCTAAATTTATCTTGAATCCATAATGTGTTTCATGTATCTATGCTTAAGAAGTACCATCCAGACCCTTCTCACGTCATACGATCGGAAAATGTTGAGATTGATGAGATTTTGACCTATGAGGAGAAACCAGTGAAACTTCTGGATCGAAAGGTGAAGGAATTGAGGAACAAGCAGATACCACTAGTAAAAGTTTTTTGGAGGAACCACGGAATTGAGGAAGCAACATGGGAAGTTGAAGAAATGATCAGAGAGAAGTATCCATACTTGTTTGCCAATCAAGGTAAAATTTCGAGAACGAAATTCTCTTAAGGGGGAGAGGATGTGAGAACTAAAAAAAAACTATTATTCTTAAATCCCTATTTTTGGCTAAATTATTTATTTTTTTGAATTTTTGCCACGAATAATATTTTCTAACCTTATTAGACTTAAATGCATGGTGTTATAGTTTCGATATATTTTAAAAGTGTCTCGTTTCAAAAATTATTTTTTTTAGAAACTTGTTTAGTGAAAAAGTGAAAACGCGTTTGGAAAATTTTAACCGATTGAGAGTACAATAAGTTTGAAAAATTGGAGACTTATACAATGGTCCTAAAATAGATAATTTTATGTTTAATTTCTCAAGTGATAGTTAGTAGCACAATCGTTATAGGGATTTCTCGAAAGTTTCGCGTTATCGCGCTTAAATTGGTAATACGCGTTTTCACACGCGCGATTTTAATTGAGGGGCTTTAGACCCTTATTTTGGTACAATTAATACTGAATAATATTTGTATGAATATAAGTGTACTAGAGGTTTAGTGCACTAGTGAAACGAACGGAAAAAGAATTGAGCACGAAACGCGCGCTACACTATTCAAAGTTGACTTTTGTACACACAAGCTACCATTCATTAAGCTTCTCTAAGAAACTTCAAAAAAAATCAGTTTCCTTCTCTCTTCCTCATCAAAAACTGCTGGCCACCACCCTCCTCTCTTAAGACTCCATTGCTCTTCATTTCTTCTTCACAAAACCTCACAAAAAACTCACCCAATTTACACAAAAATTGGAGAACACTTAACTCTATACTAGAGGATCATCTTAAGCTATAAAGGAAGGGAGCTTTCACAATTTTTCTTGGACAAAAGAGGGGCCGAAATTTCTGGTATTTGCACACCAAGGAAGTACATAATGATCAACTCAGAGAATCTTATCTTGTGGACGTTATATTGCATGATTAAGCTCCAGTATGTCATTGGTTAGCTTGTTTATGGTGTAAAATGAAATGGGTGGGCTCTATGAACTCTCACCTTGGTCTTGAGGGCTGATATCATGCTTGATGATGGATTTAATATTGATTTAGTGCTCAAAATGGTAGATTAATGGTGTATTATTAGTATAAACTTCAAGGAGTGCATGGGGTAAAAAGTTTCGATTCTGCCCCTGCTTTGAATGTACCTATTTCTGTGGAATTTTGGGGATTTAATGGCTGGTATATGATGTATATATATTGTATAGATGGTGTATAAAATTTCATTGAAAAATATTGAGGTTTGGTTGGTCAAATGGATTAATTTCGTGAAGCTAGTAAATCTAGAAAACTGTTCCCGTAATGCTCAAACAGCTCGCTTGTTTCATCCATAACTCTGTACTCCGACATCGAAATCGAGTACCGTTAGTGGCATTTGAAACTAGACATTCCCAGCTTTCCAACGGTATAAAATACAACCCCAGATTCCATCCGATCAGGCCGTACCAACCATTTAAAGGTGACTGTTCGGTTTCTCCGTTTTCCTAGAACGAAGTTCTAAGGCTGCAACTTGAGGCTCAAATTTGAGCTAGTTGTATGCTGAATTTCAAAACGATTTCTCTAAGAAATTGAATCTTTACGAATGTGTTTTCCAATGCCACCAACCATTCTCAATTCAGAGCTGAATTGAGTGATTTGTGACCAAAATACGAAACCTGCCCTATTCTTGAAAACCCTAAATTCTAGGCAGATTTGATATTTGACTTGGTGTGAACTTGTCAATTGAATTTCTTGGAGATAAACACTTACCAAATGTACCATGAATGTTTCTTAGGCTTTTCCTACACAAACGAACCAAGGTTGAAAGATTTTTTGAGCCAAATGTTGGAAATGAAGAACGAAAAACTCAAGGCAGTTTTGCCTTAGGGATTTTTCGAAACTTTGGTTGGATGGTTGACTACCTTTTCGAAAGCATTTTTTTTCCATGAATTTTGATAGAGGGATACCCTTTATATAGGAGTATTAGACTGCCAAATTTTGTACCAATCCAAGTCCATTTGGATACCTAACTAAAGTCCCAAATTCGGAAACGCAAATCTGGAAATTTGTCCAGCAGTTTCGAATTTTCCCAAATTTTGAGCTGCCGTATCTCAGTGCTCGAAACTCTGATTCTTGATCCGCTTATTTAGTTATAAGCATTACTTGCAACTTTAATTGAGCTACAAATTTCAGAGGCTAGTTCGGAATGTGTGAATTTTACCGGATTTCCAAAGTTAGCGAAAAACCAACCCCGACACAACCTTAAATGCCCGAAAATAGTAATTTTGAGCTCATTTTTTAGTATCTTCCCTTTAGAATTATGGAAAAGTGCTTTCTAAGAACTTTTAGTACTTTCAAAGAGGTTTCCAATGGCACCAAGTTTTCCAATTTTTGACATGTAGAATGTGAGATACGATTTTTCAAAGTATCGTATCAAACCTGATGTGTTTTCAAATTCCAAGGGAATGGAGTTTTCAAGTACTCCTTATTCCTTCAATATTTCTTGAACGTTTTATACTTGATTTTCCAAAAAGAAAACTCGATTACCTGTGTACTTTAAGAAACTCCATTTAAACCCCGATTTACGAGTAGTTGAGGTTCGTTTTCATGAAATTTTCTTAGATTGTACTAGTGTACAATCTTCCTTGATAATTGGGATATATGAGTGATACTTCACTATTATTTGCTCAAGCGCACACGAGGACCCTCAAGAGGATCCCACAGTGAACGCTTAAATTTCGGTTGAAACTATTTACTACTTGGTGAGTGTCAAGTGCATGTTTACTTGAACTCCTATGTACTTGATACATGTTTGTCTTGCTTAATCTACCTGATTTTGATAAAATGGAGTCGAGTGTGTACTTTATCGCACTCGTACTCATTTGAAATAATTGATTCATGCTTGGCCTGGTTTGCTAGACTTACATATCCTGAATTACATGTTTGGACCTGTCAAATACTTGTATACATGACTTGGTATGCTATGAGTGTATACATCGTTGGAGTGAATCTCCTCGACATTTACATATACATGGGGGATGCCCAAACTCATAGGCCGACCTTGGAACTCGAGCCGGCATGGGATTGGTCGGGAACCTCGGTGAGCCATGAGATTCACATGATAAGTTTGATCTATTGAGTGATCTTACTTGGTATACTCATGGAGTATCGCCTTATAAATATCGTGCGAGTCCGGAGCGGTGTACGGTGGACAGATGGAAAGTTAGTGGAGTTCTATGGATTGGAAATACCGACCCGATTGACGGAGTGTCACCGCGGGGAGGTATACGAATGTCATCGACACAGCAAGTAGAATTTAGCTCCTGAGAGCTACTATATACTTGAATTACTTCTGTTTAATTTCACTGGCTTTATTAATTACTTGTAATTATCTCTTAAACTGTTATTTGGGACTGTTATCTAGACTACGTGCTTGCATGTGTATTCTTGGCCTCACGAGCGTTTTGCTCACCCTGTAGATTTGTTTTCCTTAACAGGATTGAACTCAGAGATGTATTGGAGAAACCCTCCTGATGTACTTTTATTTAGAATTTCTATTATATTTTGACTATGCCTTGGTTTTGGGTTATACTTCTGGAATTGAAATGTAACATTTGGGGCGTGATGTATATTTGGAATTTATGATGTACTTTGAACACCCGACGTGCGGATCGGATAACGGATGACTATTGTTAAGATTGAACGCTTCCACATTTACTATATTTAAGTTATTTACTTGTGTTGTGTAGATTGGTAATAAGTTTGAATAGAATTGTTTGAGTCCTGGCGAGAGTTGGACAGGCATCTCGCGGATACCCTTCGATTCGCCTTAGGGAGAAGTGGGGGCGTCACAGAATGGATGGGAGATGTCGATTTCCATATTCAATTTTAGATGCTTTCCTTCCTTAACCCCATTGGTAGGGATAATGATATCCTCAACTATTGACCTTTATGGTCAGCATAATTTTTTGACTTTAGAAAATGTAACTAGTAATGGACTAGCCACTCAACCTATGGCATTCATGGGATTTGCAACCCTTTATGCTGACCGAGTATTGTACGGTGCTTTGCATTGTTATGATGGTTAAGAAAATAAAATTATGCATTCACTAATAGCAATTACTTTTAATATAGTAGTAAGAGCTTGATCCTAACAATTGGTACCAGAGTGAGGTTGCAAGTTTGAGTCTCCTTTTTTTTTTTTTTGGCCAAACCCCCTCGAAGGGGTGGGGATGCCAGCCTCTAATTTATTTGGATAAAAGAGGTGGGAAGTAGCAGATAGAGTAATTGAGCCGATACTAGGGCGCTAACCCTCTATACTACGGCATCGTGGAAAGGGGAACTCCCTGCTATTTAACAAAACTGCCGTCCTGACCGACCTCGGAAGTTGAGAATATGAAGTGCAGTATAGCGCTGACCGCAATCCTGCCAGCTTATCTGCCGCCGCGTTTGCCTCTCGTACCACGTGTGAAATGGAGGCCGATAGTGAATCCAACAGGCTTCTTATTCTCCTTAGCATAGTGTAGAGTGGCCACTTGGCGACACCACTCGAATGCAGCATGCGAACCAGGCTCTCTGAATCAACCTCCACCAATAAAGGGCCTGTCACCACCCCAGCACATAAGCGAAGTCCGTGCAGCAATGCCAAGCCTTCCGACTCTAACACATCCATCTTTCCTAGCTCCTTGTGGAACGTAAAAATTACACGTCCGTTCGAGTCCCTTAGTAAGCCGCCTCCGTACGCCTGATCAAGGACAACACTGGCGTCTGTGTTCAACTTGACACTAGACCTTGGTGGCCGTTTCCAGGAGACCACAACTACCTCTGTCCTCCGTGTCACTTGGACTCCCAGCCGAGCCTATTTGTCATCGTAATCACCACGAAAATGACACCTCGAGAGCTTTTTTGCCACCCCTAGCTATTCTACAAAATCGTCAATCAATACAACCACCCTGCCCCGCTCCAAAATAGGCTCCGTCAAACCAGGCGCTGTTCCTAGATTTCCATAAAAACCAGAGTATTAATACCGGGACTACCGTCCTGATGTGCCCCCTCGATGGTGGGGAAGCCGAACTAAAACACCACAACACCCTTGCAGGCAGCGAGGATGGTTGGGCCTCCAGGATGCCAAACCTCCTTTGGAAAAACTCCCAGACAGCCGCTGCTACCGGCCCCGTAGCGAAAAGATGGCACAAGGTTTCCACATGCGATAGGCAACATGAGCACCGTGATGCTAGCGATATCCCCCTTCGTTTCAAATTAATGTCCACCGGCACCAAATTACGCAGTACTTTCCATGCAAAGAAGGACATCTTAAGCGGTACAACAGTGCTCCAAAGGAGGTCATCTACCAGCGACGGATCCTATCTCTGGTGAATAAAGTCCCAAGCCGATGCAGTTGAAAATTCACCCGAGGATGAACATACCCAAATCATACAATCCCTCTGCTCAGGGTGTAGCATTACGTCCTGTACTTGCTGGACCAAGTGGTTAGGTATCCATCTCCTTAAGTGATTGATCCTCCAACCCCCGCCACCATAGAATTCTGCTAGAAGCATATGGGGCGGGTCTCTAAGGAAGAGCAGCTCTGCCAGTAGGGAGTCCCCGAGCCATCGATCATACCAAAAATCCACAAAACCTTTGTTGACGCACCACCTAATGTTTTGCTCGACAATGCCTCTGACTCTCTCTAGCCATCTCCACAAAGGGGAAGGTTTAGCCGCCTGGGCATGGAGAGGATGACAGCCTTGATGTACTTGGAGTGCATGAATTCCATCCAGGCCGAGTCAGCTTTCCGCAGGTGCCACTATAATTTACAAGCGAAAGCCGTACACATGTCTTCGAACGAACGGAAACCCAGCCCGCCTTCTTCCGTGGGATAGCAGACTTTCTCCCAAGACATCCAATGTATGCCCGTGGTCCTAGCATCTTTATCCCATAAGAAGCTATTACAAATCCTACTTAACTTGGTCAAAATCCCTCTCGGCGGTTTCAGCACCTGTAGAAGATACATGGGCATAGACGTGAGGACATGACGCAATAGTATAAGTTTACCCCCCGATGAAAGAAGCCTTGAGCTCCAGTGGCACAACCGGTCTCGCATCCGTGACACAATAGCGTCGAGCAAGATGCATCTCTCCCTACCTCTTGAGATAAGACTCCCTAGATAAGTGAAAGGGAGGCATAGCTGCTGAAACTGCAACTTCGAGGCCACCAAGTCCCGCTGCTCGCCCGTTGCCCGGTTGGCCATGATAAAAGCACTTTTGCTCGCATTAACTTTCTGCCCTGAATATGCCTGATAGGACTCTAGAAATTCCTTCAAAGCATCTAAATTACCCTCCGAGCAACGGGTGAATATTAGTATGTCATCTGCGAAGTCAAGGTAAGGAACTTGTGATCCCGAAGAGACAAAGAATCGACTCTTATCCAGGCAGAATAAGTGATACAGGCCCCCACCTAGAAATTCTGCGACCAGCACAAACAGAGCAGGGGAGAGGAGATCACCCTGACGAACTCCTCTCGTTGACTTGAAGAAGCCCGTTGGGGTTCCATTGACCAAAACCGAGAACCAGTTATTCGACAGAGTTCTGAATATCAAGTCCACCACCTTTTCATGGAAACCAAAACGACGAAGCATAAAAATGAGAAACCTCCACTCGACCCTGTCATAAGCCTTCTCCATGTCCAATTTCAGCATTAAGTTTGGGCACTTCACTCTCCTATCAAGATCCAAGACTAGTTCCTGCGCGAGAAGGATGTTGTCAGCGATGCTCCTGCCAGGGACGAACCCCGCTTGCCAGGGCTATACTAGTTTCGGGAGTAAACGGGTGAGCCTATTCATTAAAACTTTTGAGATGATCTTCGAGTTTAAATTACACAAGCTAATGGGCCTGAATTCTTGCCAATTAGATGCCCCGGCCACCTTTGGAATTAGGACTATCAGCGCACTAGAGAACCCCTTAGGTTGGGGGGCTTCTCTAAAGAATTCCTGAACCGCCTCGAGCAATTCCTTGTGAATTATCGCCCAACACTCTTGATAGAAAGCCGCTCCGAACCCGTCCGGCCCCCGAGCACTGTCCCTTGCCATGGCGGAGATTGCCTCTTGTAGTTCAGCCAGCGACGGCAATCGCTGCAAATCATCGTTATCTTCTGGGGTCAAAGTTGGCAACGAAAACTCCATGACTGGGGTGGCCCTGCCCTCACGCTCAGATGTAAACAACTACTCGAAGAAGCAGACCACTGAGCCCTTAATAGCCTCCTCATCCTCCATCCACCATCCTGCATCATCCTTAATCCGCGAGATGAAGTTAATGCTCCACCGCTGCTTAACAACCGAATGGAAAAATTCAGTGTTTGCATCTCCCTGCTAAAGCCACTTAACGCTCGATTTTGGCTTCCAATACTCGCATTCTATGGACAGTGCCTGCGCATGTTTTGCCAAAGCCTCCCCTAACCGTACTCGGGCGAGGCATCCCGGGTTGCATCATACTCCCCCTGACGAACCCGTAGCATCTCTTCCGCGTCGAGCACTGCTTGGAAGATATTGCCAAAGGACCGTCTGTTCCATTCGCGAAGGCGGCCTTTGACGTTCAATAGGCGTTGGTGAAAACCCAGCATTCCCCCCATACTAACAGGGACTTGCCAAGCTTCATTTACAACGTCTCTGAAGCTCGAATGTTTAGTCCAGACGTTTAAAAAGCGAAACGCTGAGCTCCTCCCTCCGCTCCCGCCGTATTTTATTAGAAGCGGAGTATGGTCTGATCTACCGCGGACCAAGTGAGATACCTTGGTGATTTCAAAAATCTCCATCCACCCCTCATTTGCCAATGCCCTGTCAAGCCGCTGCCATACTCTGCCGTTCGTCCAAGTGAAAATTGGCCCGTCGAAGGCGACCTCCGAGAGACCACAATCAGTTATGGCTTCATTAAACTCCTCCATATTACGATCATTTGGGGGGCCGCCACCAGATCGCTTGTTTATATTGGAGATCACATTAAAGTCTCCCGTGATTAGCCAGGGGCTTGAATAGCACTCTTTAACCTCCTTCATTGCTTGCCACAGAACCCTCCTACCCACCCTCGTGCATTTGGCATAGGTTGCCGAGAATTGCAAAGTAAAACCAACCCATGAGATCACCATGTGAACCAACTGATCCCCAGCTCATAGGGAACTAACGACAATTCATCACTCCAAAATACCCAAAGTTTACTGTCCAGAAACGATTGCGTATTGGAAAAATGCATGCGGCGACACAGAGATGGTAATAAATCTGCGTTTGCCATGGGCTCCAGCAGAATCAATACCCGAATGCCATTTTGCGTGCATAACTTATAAAGAAAGCGTTGCGAGTCAGCCCTGGTGACACCCCGTATATTCCACACAAGAAAATTAATGGAATTAATCATGAGGAAGTAAAGAGGACTTAACTTGAGAGAGAAACTGGTGAAGTTTCTTGTTGTAATTGATCGGGCGTCCAGATTTTTTTGCAAGTCTACTGAGCAGCTCCACGTCCTTCGCGTCAAAAACTGCATGATGCGGTAACTGTGGGTCGATCATCGTTTCAAGTTTCAGCTGGTCTGGCAAACCATGCTTAAGTTGCTGAGGATTCTCTACCGAGAACTTGGCCGCCTTCAAGCAGCCCACCGACTTGCACCTGCGTAGTGGGGTGCGTTCCTTTGTGATGACGGTGGCGAGAGGGGTGCTGATTGAGACAGCGCAATCTTCACTCCTGGCTGCTCTTCCCTCAAGTCCCCCAGAATTGCAAACGAGTTGGAGAGCGTGGGGTTCGTTGCTACCAGCGTCCGGCAGCCCTTTGGTGTTTGAGCATAGTCTCCGTTCTCCGCTGGCAGAGTCGTGCTGTCCCCCGCATAGCAGTGCTCCTCACCCAAAAAGGTGGCTGCAACATCATGGACCTGCTGCCGCACACCGACCTTGGGGCCTGGATACGGAAACGCCCCTTGGCGCTACTGGTCATGTATAGAAAGTTCAGGTAGTTCCTTGGCTATTCCCTCTACGTCCGTCTGAACCTGCTGGGGCCGAGATGGTACCATGAGTGCATGGGAGGGGCCATCTGCTGGCCCTCCCCTCTCTGGATCCAAAGAGTCTATCACCTGGTCCTGCTGCACCACCGGTGCTGCCACGGCACTCTGCTGTTCAACATCGTGAATCTCTTTGCCCTTATCAGGTTGCGTCTTGGGGACGTAGACCAGGCTAGCGGTAGCCCTCTGTTCTAACTTTCGAGACGGCTTTAAAGATGGGTTCTTTGAGTAGCAGTCAGTTTCCATATGGCCAATTCTCTCGCAGAAAGGACAATATTCTGGCCATGTTTCATACTCAGTCTTCTGCCATTGTCCTGCTTCCTCATCTCCGATCCAAATTCTCCGGATTGGTCGTTTAGCCACGTTAACCTCGATCAAGATGCGCGCCACCGACGGTCGCTTGAGAGATAAAGTCGCCGAATCCACCTTCAGTGGTCTGCCAAGCAACGACCAAAGTTTCAGAAGATACTGCTGCTCGAAGAGAGGCAGCGGCAACCCTGGGAACGACACCCATATCGGCACTATCGAGGATTCTTGGTTAACCTTGAAATCTAGCGTCCACTTCGAAAGCGTCATTGGTGAATTCTGCACGAACCAAGTGCGGCGGACTAAAAGTCTTGTGTAATCATCTGCCAGGGAAGGCCGGATAAGAACGTGTTTGGGGTCTAGTAATTCAACTTCACAAGAACCCTTTAGGCCTAAGGAGATAAAGAAGGATTGAATTTTCTCCATTGGAGGCCTGCTGAAGGCAAATCTATCTATCAGAACGTTACCATAGGGGGCTACTAGAGCAGACATGTCCTACTTCGAAAGAACCAGCGCTGGTTCTCCTCTGTGTGTGCCAAGGGAACCCAGGGCTGGTTTCGAGATGCCCATCCCAATTACTGCCTTTGCGAAGGACCTGCCTGTAGGAAGGTCCCCCGGGGGGGATCAGACGGCAAGGGCGCCGCCATAATGGAGGTGGCGAAAACCCTAAAGTTCTTTTTCCCCTTATACCCAACCCTAAAGTATCTATCTCTGCATTCTTTAATCCAAACGGCATTACTTTCCATTCATAGTAAGTTTGAGTCTCCTAAATTGGTGCTAAGAGGGTGATTGCACTACAAAACCTTCACATCTGCTTATGATATTGAGGATTTTGGAGTTAATGATGACATAGAAACTTGCAATGAACTTTATATGTTTAGTGACAATGATGAAATATATGTTGAGTTTGAAGATGATTTGTTTAATTCATATGATAATGAGGGTTTAGAAAAAGATTTAGAAGATAGTGGCAATTTGTTTAGTTACAAGTTAACAAAAGACATTGAAGTTGAAAATGATTCAGATGGTGACATAGAGAATGACTTGATGGGTGCTTGCTTGATTGCTAAAGCATTTTCTATACCAAAGAGGAAAAATTTATAGGCTATTGAAAGGAATGATGTTTCCTGTGTTGATAAGTTTTGAGTTGTTTTGTACGAGTATGTGATTGAATGGAGATTTTCTTTTGTTGGAGACAAGAATAAGAAGAGTAAAGTGACATCCTTTCGTGACAGTGAGGGATGTGAATAGGAAATATATACCTCCCCAATGCTTGATAGTATGATATTTTGTGTCAAATCATACAACCCTGATCATATATGTGTCATGAGCGAAAAAATTACTACTACTGCAAAGTTGATGGCAAGCAAAATAGTAAATCTATTGAGAATAGATTCAAGTGTGAAGCCATAAGTTTTGAGGCATGAATTGGCCAAGTATGGGGTCAATCTATCTGGCATACATTTGTTGCAAGCAAAACAAAAGGCATTGACTATTACTAGGGAGGGATCACCGCACGATGCGCAGTGTGAGGTTACAAAGTTAATATGCTCAAAACTGAGGTTGCAAGGTTAATATACCTAGAGCCCTCAATGGCTGCATTTTCAAATTAAAAATCAATTTTTTTATATAATTTTCTTTGTGTGGTTGATAGTTGAAGCATTTTGTTGACATTTCAGTTGTGATTAATTTAGGTATAAACTAAGACAGATAAGAGTTAACAAAGCAAATAATACTAATAAAGTTGAAGAGTATAATAACACATATAATTAAGGCAGGCTCTTCCAATGCACTATGCATGTCACTAATTGTGAAAAGGGTATAAGTCAGAATTTAAGATACATTTATCGAAAAGTACTCTCTTGCAGCTATATCTAGAGAAATGCCTCTTTTCTTTGCTTGGTCAGCGTTTTGAGAAATCAACCAATTCTGTTGGAGCTATGTATTAGTGTTGAAAGATTAAAAAGAATTATCACAAAATTTGACATCTATACTATAGCAAGTAACTCTCGAAGTAAATAATAACTATTTGCTAAAGATATTACAGAGAAGGGAAAATATCCAGTATTCATGACAAAACTCCATTAGCTTCCAAGTTTCCACTATTTAAACATCAATCAAATCCTGCCAAGAAACAATCAAATTAGAATTTAATAACCACTACCAGAATGACAATCTTGTTAAACCACAAATAATGCAGCAGTAGTATTTGCCATGCTTTGTTGCAAAAATTTAAGGAACTACTAAAGTACCAAATATAAAAATAAAGTCATCAAGAACACGTTCCATACTCCTAAGTTTGAGCTATCATTATATTTGAATAAATACATGTTGCCACTCAAACTTTTTCTCAAACATTAATGTTGGATGAATAACTAAACAATAGAAAGCAAATAAACAACATATGCATTTTGAGCCTTCATCATATATCTGAATAATACCTCTTGCCAGCCAAATTTTCCTCAAACGTGAGTGGTAGACAAATAAATAAAGAATAGAAAGCCAAAAAATAGCTTATACATTTTAGCCTATAAATCATGGACATACCTTTATTCATGCCACCTTTTTACCAACATAACATGTATGAACAATAGAACATCAAGCTAAACCAAAAGGAAAAGTGTAGAAAATTTCAAACAGTAGAAGCTAAAAGCTGAAAATTTGTGCATATCATCATTTCATCATTCAAATCAGAGAAACAAAGAAAGGTCAACTGCATAACAAAGATTCTTTCACTTTTAGCTATTTAACAAAAAATGTGAAACACAAAAAAAAAAAGTGTGTTTTCACTGTGGATTTTGACAGTATTATCTATCCCAGATGTAAATGATCAAATCCATAAATTGTTAATTAGGCATATAACAAAACAAATTGTTGATAACTTTTAATTCGAGCATGTTACCTCATGCAATTCACTTTGAACCCATCTCAAGTAAAGTTCATTAACCTCAGTGCTTCTAGAGAATTGCCATCACTGACTCTTTAAGCTTCATAATCATTCATCTCAAACAAGTTGCAAAAGAATTATACCAAACAAATTAGTTGAGCAACATAGGATTAAAAGAACGAAACAAAAACCATTTCTTGTATGGATGCAAAGATATAAGATATTTTGAACTACTAACTAAAAAGAAAAAGGGAAAACTATAACCATGTAGCAATGTGATTCATTTCCTAAGTCAGGGGGTACACAATTTGAAGCTATTCAGGAACCTTTGGTGGGTGATCAGAGGGGGTTTGAAATTGATCTAGTCAATCTAAACCAGTTATGATAAAAAAAAACTGAGAAAACTGTTCATTCTAATATTCCATTCACATCCACTATTGTAGATATTCCCACTATTTTATGTGCTTGCAAGTCAATTTTACTTCTTCCACACTTGTAGATGTTCAAATCTCTTTAACAACAGTGCCAGCTGTATGGCAGTATCCATTGCTCGAGATTTACAAGGCTCTATCCTCAAAAAAGAAAATAAAAGGTAGCCCTTTGAAAGTAACATAATTCCAGCAATACCTATCCCCATTTCTCCAAGAAATAAAGTTTACAAAAAAAAGAAGAAGAAAAATGCTTCTTTTCTCTAATTCTTTAGAACCCAGGAGACCAAAAAATGAAGTACCAAATGTAGATACCTAAAAAAAGAGTTAATCTCTTGTCACGACTAAACAGCTACAAAAAGCAATTTAACATTACCAAAAGCCATCATTATGAACAAGTTATCTTCTAATTACCATAAAGAGAGAGAAAATTAGGAGAAAGAATTTCTACCCAAATAACACTAAGTGAGCAACACAGGATGTTTTTCTTTTATGTTTTTGGGATGTGAAGTAGGAAAAAAGAAAGGCCCCGAATAGATTTTCCCAACTAACCAGTCTTTTTATACTGAAGTCAAAAAGTATCACTATTTAAAAAAAATAACCATCAAATATCATATTTACTTCTCTATTAAGACATATATGCTTACAAGACCTCCCAAATATTTAGATATTTCATTCTAAACATCATGTAGTTTCTACACTTGACCACAAAATTTCTCAAAAGTTTAAGGCACATTGACAAAAGCTTATTTTGGGTCACTATAAAAATTGAACCAAAGCATTAAGCAATTTCTCTAGCATGATTGAAATAGTATAAAGAAAAAGGAAAAGGCTAAAGCTTTGTCATAAGTAAAAGATCATATGATGAATGAGCTATAACTGTAAACCAAAGTAGCTCACCTAAGAATTTCTGATACAACTCTCTAGAGATTGTTTCAAGGGTGAAAACGACCAATAAGAGCATCAAAAATTTACATGATCCGAAGATTATTATACAAATGAAAAAAAAAAGGAATTAGTGATCAAATCTTTGATTAAATCAAGCAGTAATTATAATAATTTAAAGTAAGGCTCAGGTCTGTCAGCAAAAGTCAGACAGAGATAAGAGTACCGCTATGGCTGCAGACCCAATTACATTTGAATGGGAGAACGAACGTCAAATGCCATCAGGGTTGCCTCGCCAAGATACGACAATCAACTTAAAGCTTGAAATACATCTAAAGAAATCAAAATTGTATCATCATAGCCCAATTGTGAATAAAAATAAATTAGTATATTTATAACTTTCATCTGGTGTAATACTCCAGCCAGAAGGCTACACCTTTTTCCAAAAAAATTACCATCCATGCTTGTAATAACCTACAAGAAACAAAAGGAAACATGAAGAAATATTTAGATCAAAGGAAAAATTAAGAGAAAATTGCTCATGAATAGACACATCTATGCAAAAAAAATGAAAGGATAAACCAATATACACCCTTCATGAAGTGTCAGATTGGGAAATTCTTGACAACAAAAAAAAATTTAAAATTTGAATGACCCAGCAAATTGTCAAAATCTTTAAACAAAGAAGTGACTATTGAACTCCTTTTGCACCCTTAAATAATTCTTTAGAATTGCTAACGTGAAATTGAATTTTCCAAATCATAGTTATGTTTATCCTATAGAACCCATTTAAACTTTGGAATTCTTGTGAGGACCCGAATTTTTATTTTATTTACTTTTATTTCATTTTACTAGCTTATTTAATTATTTATTTATCCATTTACTCCGAATAATTTATTTCATTCATTTCAAATCTATTTGTACGCAAAAATGTCTCATTTATATTTTAAAAATGTTTCATTAGCGAATTTAATTTTTCTGTGACTTGCTTAGCGAGAAATAGTGCATGCACGTTTTTCGAGATAAATTCGGTCCGAGAGTGCAATAATCTTGGAGAATTAAGGATGATCATTAGTAGACTAAGAAAAGTTAATTGAAGGATTAGATGTAAGTGAGTTAAGTTAAACTCAATTAGGAGCACTAATGGCTCACTAATCAATCGTTGACTTTTGGGGCCAAGACCACCTTTATGTCATTTCTCTTGTCACTCAATCAAGTCACCCAACTACCACACAAACACTCTCTTTCTTTCCTCTCCATGGCCGGCCCTTCCTTTCCTCGTTTCCTCCCCAAAAATTTCAGCTAGCTTCTTCCATTGTTGCTCCAAGAAAGCTCTCCACACTTGCTTCTTGTCTTGGGTTTTCATACAAGGAAGAGGACTTGATCAAGGAAGAAACTTGGTAATTTAGAAGCTCAAGTCCCTAGTGTTTACTCTTCATTTTGGGCAGCAAGGTAAACCTCCATGAAACCCTCAACTTTCCTCTTCAATTCATAGTAGTAAGTTAGTAGTTAGTTAGTGATAGCAAGATAGTTGTTGGGTTGTTGATGGGTCCTCAAGAACCTTGACATTAGGTAGTGGACTTGAGGTGGCTTGATAGGTAGAGGCCTTGAGGATTTTGTATGTTTATTTGTTTGTTTGTTACTTGCATTGATGACATATGGTGTAGTTTGAGTTGGAAAGTTGAAAAAGAAAGCTAGAGGAAATGAGATGCTTGCTGGCCAAAAATTGCAGATTGTTCCTCTCTTATTAATTTGTAAATTTTGATGTTATTTTGGTGCAATAATGCTTGAAACATGTTGGTGGTTATGTGTATGAATTACCTTCAAAAAAGCTTTCCATTTGGTTGTGTTTAAGTATGGTTAAAGTGAGGCTGAATTTTGGAAAATCTCTGATTAGATGACCCCAACCAGTGTTCACGTTTTTTGTTATAACTCTCTATCTGACAATTGAAATTGATTGCTGTTTATGGCATCTGAAACTAGACTCTGAGAGCTTTCCATTGGTATAAAATGCACCCCCTAACTCATTTTCTATGAGCCGTAGCGAACTGGCAAAGATGACGGAAATTCCTCTTTGCTTGCATCCGAGAAACAGTTCTAGCTGTAGTTTGTAGCTCAATTTTGTCTATCTTGCAAAACGAATTTTATGATAGTTCCTTCTAGTGAAGTTTTCAACACTACAAACCACACTAAATTTCGAGTTGTGTAGCTCTAGTTATGATCAGGTTTTGAAACTCTGTCTAGTACATCAGAACTGGAATTTCGTAAAACAGGTTCCAACCTTCAGTTTTCTTAGAACTATTGTATCTTGGTGTAGAAAGGTCTGAATCGAGTTCTGTTTATTGCATTTGAAACTAGGTTTGGAATTTTAATTGTGGTATGAATTTCAAAGGCTTATTCAATTTCTACGAATTTTACCGAATTTCCAAACTTCACTGAATTTGCAAGCCTGTTTTCCTCTATCCTGTCTAGTATAGTGACTTTGAGCTAAACTTTGAATGACTTCAAATTGGAGTCTGAGAAAAGTGTTTTCTAGAAAGTTTTAGTACTTTGAGTCTAATTTCCAACGGTGTAAAGTTTCCAATTTTTAGACTTACAGAACTCGAGATACGATTTTTCCAAATAGGGTCGCACCAACCTGGAAAATTTCTGTTTTCAAACAAATGCACTTTTAAAGAACTTTCCACCTTTCTTTGCGATAGTTGGACTGTTTTAGGTGTAGTTTCATGGTTTAATACATGGTTCCTTTGGAGGTTTCATTTCCAATTTTGGTTTCCAAAGGTTAAATCTCTCTTGATGCAATTTCTTAGTCTTATAACTCCCTTGATTTGTAACGCCTTTCTTCATACTTGAATTAGGGACTTCAACCCTTACTCTTATGGTCTCAATTTCCGTGAGTTTGAACTCCAAAAAGGGAGTGTTTTGACTAGAGTAGTTCTTGGTGAATTGCACTAGTTTTATACTTGAACGTTGGAATCTTAGTCTTGACTTTTACTATGAAAATAAGTGGAGTTTTGGATGTGTTTGACTACATTAGTTTTGAAAAAAATATGAACGCTCCTTATATTCTAAAGTTTAGACTTGAGATTTGAATTTTTGGAAGATGAAAACCATCTATCCCTTTTTTTCTCGATTTTCATGTCGAAAGTAAAAATGGTACTTTCTCTTGGATTGAGATTTACTTACCAAGATTTGAATCAAGAACGACCTTTGAGCTCTCTTGAGCATTATTCCAACATTTTAGCTAGAAAAGCTTTTTTAACTTGACTCGAACTTGTGATTTTGAGAGTGGGTAGCGAGAAAATATCTTTCTTTTTTTTTTTAGCAAAATCCAAAAGCGGGTGGGGATGCCAATCCCCTACTTTATTAGAGTGAGAAGGAACATTACAAAGCCTACGTGGAAGAAAGACCTATGCCATGGAACAAAAAAGGAAGATTACTTTACAACCCAGGAATGGAGACAAGGAACCTCCTAGTGGTCCATGTGCATGGCTGCCTGAACAGCTGGCGGAAGCTGCCGGACCGAGAAGAAGATAGAGTCTCCTTGGAACTTTCCCCCTGCTATCTTGTTTGCACAACTATTCGCCTCTCGGAAAACATGCTGTACCGTGGATGACAAATCAGCTAATAAGCCCCGAGTTCTATGCAAGGAGTTGCACAAAGGCCATTTGGCTGTAGCACCAGACTGCAACAAACGAACCAAGGCCTCCGAATCGACCTCGACGAGAAGATCAGAAAGATTTCTATCCCTACAATGCAAAAGCCCATGCCATAAGGAGAGGGCCTCCACAGTGAGGGTGTCCACCTCCCCAAACTCCTTATAGAAGGCAAACACCAAACGGCCCGTGTGATCGCGAACTAGCCCTCCACCCGCAGCTCTTGCACCAGAGACGCTAGCGTTCGTGTTGAGTTTCAGTTTGTAGAGAGGGGGTCTTGACCAGGCCACCGCACAAACCTTGAGCCGCTTGGGCCGAGAATCTGCCACCGGAGTCCAAGGGTGCTCCAGATCTCCAATGCAATGCTCATGCAGAAGGACCCCAGCCCGACTCAGTTGCACTACAAAGTTGTCGATGTCATGAATGACCTGACGGGCTTGGAAGGGCGCACCATCATGCCACGCACGGTTACGCGTTTTTCAGAGAAACCATACGACAATCGCTGGCATAGCCGTACGAAGGTGGTTCAGCGATCCCGACCCAACAGAACCCAACCAAGACATGAACATTGTTGAGAGGGAGGAGTGCATGAGATCTAGAATGCCAAATTGCCTTTTGGACCACTCCCAGACCGCCAAGGCAACAGAACCAGAGAGGAACAGGTGACAGAGAGACTCCTCGTAAGAAGAGCAGCAATGGCACCGAGAAAGAAGGACTACCCCCTCCGACGAAGGGTAAGATCCAATAACAGGAAATTATGCAAGGCGCGCCACGCGAAAAATGTGATCTTTAAAGGTAGAAAGGTGCCCCACGAGAAAATGTCTTTCTTATTAACCTTGGTCAAGCACCTACGTAATTGTGATTATACATGTCTCAGGTGGTCACGAAGACACCGAAGAGCTCGTCTAACTACTCGCTTCACTCTTGTTGTATCCTTGACTTGTGGTGAGTGTCAAGTGCATGTTAAATGTTTATATGTTTGAAATGATATGTGTACAAGAACTATACATGATACGTGAACTTGCCGAGACAAGAGTGTATTTTATCGCCCTCGTCCTCTCTCTTTCTCCTGATTACATCATACATGTTAAATGAATATATGTGACTTATACTTGTACATGAACATGTTTAACTCGTAAGTACTGAACAGAAGCATGTACCACACCCTATTCGGGTGGGAGGTGCTTCTCATATCAACTCAGTGCTATGATCGATTCTCTGAGTGGAAGCATGTACCACACCCTGTTCGGGTGAGAGGTGCCCCTCATACCGACTCAGAGCCATAAACAATTCTAAATTGATTAGAGCGATGTCTCATCGACCACTTATACTTCTGGGGAGCACCCCAACCCATTGGCTAACCTCATAATCTCGAGCCAGCAAGGGCTTGATCGAGAAGGTTGGTGAACCTTGGAAAATATTATAACTTGATCTTTTGAGATCTCGCTAGGCATACTCGAATATTATTGCCTCTTTATACATGTTTGGTTTCGCATCCGAGTGGGTGTTAGGTGGATGGAGGAAGTAAGTGGAGCGCTACGGTCGTGTTACTACTTGGGTTGACGGAGGGTCAACCCCGATGGCAAACTGATCGAGACGTGGAGATAGCTCCTGAGAGCTCCTGTATCCTCCTTGTATGTTAAATTCCTACTTGTGCACTTGAATGAAATGTCACGTTAAAGTTTTAAACACATTATTTGATTGATTGGTGTTACGTGCTTGCCTATTTATTTTCTTGGCCTCATTGAGCGTTCGCTCATCCCATTAAGTTTGTTTTCCTTAACAAGCTTTGGAGGTGGATTGGAGGACCTAGACTAGCAATTTGGTGGAAGCTAGTATTTTTGTATGAACTTCTGTGACTCTTAAAGTGTAATTTTGTTACTTCTGGTTGATAGATTGTAATGATAACTTTTACCTTAGAAGTTGTGACTTGTATATTCGAAGTACTTCTTATTTAGTCGTTGGATGTTTCGTGGCTTTATATTAAGTTTGAACGAATGCATGAGTCCTGATAAGAGTTGAGCAGACGTCCTGCTGATACCTTAGGGTTCACTCTAGGGAGAGGTGGGGGCGTCACAATTCTAGGGTGATGAAATGCATTGGAGAATTAGTACTAGCCATAAAGTATAACAAACCATCCTAACTCTTTAACAAATATTATTAACTGTTGTACATTCCTACTTATATGAGAATCAATCATGAAAAGTGCAAGAGAAAATGATAGCATAGATATAGGATGATAGGATATTTCATTGATGAAGAGCTATGCTTTACCGATCTTATTTTGGTTTGCATACAGTCCAGAGGCTTAAGATCTTCCAAAAAATTTTGAGAAGACTGTCTCGAATTGGTACTTTCCATTCGCAAGGAAAAGATACACAGAGGACCAAGCTTTAAAAAAGTTATGGAAAAAATGATCATCTGTAAAATGAAAAGGAAAAAGAAAACCATGACCTCCAGTGGTATTGTCTTTCACAATCCAATAAGTCTATGATTGGGTAAAACTCATTTAGTTCTTTGTACAATACAATAGCACCAAAATTTGAAGTGTTTTTTGCAACATGGTCATAGTATGTATAAAGAAAGAAGGGGGAAAATGTCAAAACTATTTCAAAAATAAATATCATACATATTTGAGACAATTCAAAAGGTATCCACCATTTGAAAATAGTGTATTAGCAGCATGCAGATAATTAAGGACCTAAGGCTAAAATTAAAGAACCACTCTATCCAATAGTGACCATCCTTCAATCAAAAAGCCACAAAAAAAGGAAAATATAACATTTTTAACTTAAAAATTTTACTATTCCACGAACAGGTTTTAGAATGATTGAATCTTGATTTGGTCACGTCTTTAATATGGTAAAGTATGTCAATAACATAACTGTGACAGCCCCACCTTCCCCTAAGGCGAACCAAAGAGGTTAGCGGACTGCCTGCCCAACTCTCGCCAGGACTAACGATGCAGTATAGAGCGATCTTTCACGTTCCGGAACTTATAGCGAGCGCAAATAAGGCAAAAGGGCAAAATAACCCAAAATAAAAGAAAATGAAATCCGGAGTCGGCCATGAATAGTAACCGACTCGTCCGAATCCAACCAACATCGAATTACATATACCACATAACATTTAGCCTTTACAAACCAAAAATGACATTTAAAAGTGATACAAAAGTCACTACATATATGGTTTGCCAAAACAAAAGTGAAAACGGCCCTAATGATACATTTAGGGTCCCATTTTATATACAATACAAAAGAGTCATTCATCTAGTTCATTCGGCAACCATTTATCAAAATTCATTCCAAAAGAGTCATATTCCTGTAAGGAAAACAAAAGGAACGGGGTGAGCTAATTGCCCAGTGAGAATACAACTCAAGCAACCAAGTTCATGGATACATCAAGTTTAACAGTCCAATTTACCAAAATAAATAAAGCCACACATTAATAATGAGGATAAAAGGATACGGGTGGCTCTCAAGAGCCCTTTTCCTCGTTTGAATTCTTGATCAGGTCTCATTGACTCTCCGTCAATGTCTGAAAGGTAACCAACCGTAGACTCCTCTTAACTTCCATTCCCTTCCTCCTAACATTCCTCAACCGGGCCCGAAATCCAAACACTTGCATTGTGGTATTACTCGAATAAACCGGAATCAAGAGTCTCTCATACTACAAGATTCCCTATGATGTTGCCCCAAGGCACATTAATTGGCACGACCAAGCCCTCGCCGGCTCGATTCAATCAATAACCAATGGGGTTGAGCTCATGGATAATATTTGAAGTCATGTATTTCATTTCATATAACTTTCCAATAACATGCGAAGCAATAAGTGAAAGTGATAAAGTACACTCTCACTTGGATCAATCAACATTCAACATCTCAAGTACAAAGATCAAAGCCATGTAATAGCACATAAGTGAGTAGTACACTCACCAAGCTAGCACAATGTGGTTTCAAACACTTTAGTCAAAAGAACGTTGTGCACCACCGTCACGCCCTAAAAACATGCAAACAAATACAATGAGACTCGATAACGAGTCATAAACCAAGGCAAAACATGACCCCAATAAGGTTCCATAAACCTTTACAAACAATAGAGGAAACCAGAAATTTCGGAAATGTAACTAGCATTGGCCCGGAAAAATACAGTTTTGACGTCATTTTGTGGTAATAGCACAAATTCCACTACGAGTATCGGATGAGGGTGCAAGACCCACCATCTCGAAGCTAAAAGATAGGGTTACAACAATGTAGAAGGTCACTCAGTCTAAATCCTAGCACAACTAGGTCAAATGTGCCAAATACTCAACCGGAAACACTAAAAACAGGTTTACAAATCACATAATGCTGTAATTACTATAACTCAGTCTATACAGGTCCAAATGCCGAAATTCCAAAGGCATATGTTAGCTAAGACATCCAGCTACATTTCATCACAAGACACCAACTTCAAAATCCAAACCAATTCCAGTCAAAACAAACGATTACAAGCGCAGTTTTCACATTCTGAGCAACCCAGATCAGCAATAGTAAAATCGACATATCTCACTCCATACAACTCCGATTGACCTGAAATTTTGTAGGCACCTTTAAAATGTCATTCCCTACAACTTTCATGTTTTGAGCTAAGGCCAAATCGGTCTCTATCTAGTACCTAAAAATTCGGACAGAATGTACCCTTAAGAACCCTAGATTTTCCAATTTTCTTCCAAAACAGAAATTGGTTGCAATTAATCACTTTTCCCACCTCCTTAAGTCATTATAGACCATTTCCATACATCATAGATAGCCACACCATCATGCTTGAATTAAAACAGAAAATTCCCCAAAAATAATAAAAAGTCATCAATTCAACCACAAATCAAGAATTAATCCATAAATTTGCATCTTCTACTTCCACTAAGCATGATTTGAGCATCAATTAAAGAAGGAGGGTGGTTCTTCACAACTTACCTTTAAAACAAGAGAGAGAGAGCTATGGACCACCTTAACTTTCCAAATAACTTCACCAATCACCTCAAAATAACTAAGTGGAGGAGTTTTATGGAACAATTGGAAGATTAATCGGTTGATTTGAGAGATTGAGCAAGATTGGAGACCAAAATTATGAAGAGTTTTCTTTCCTTTGAGCTTCAAGAAAGTCGGCCACCCTTGGAGGAATTTTGATGATTTTTGGGTCATTTTTGGTTATTTAAGTCAATGGTAAGAAAGTCTTAAGGTAGCCCAATCAAATGGTGACACTTGTCACCTTTAATTAAATGCTCACCTACCTTGTCTCCCTTATATCAATCCACTTAGCACTCTCTACTTATCTCTTAACACCCGATAAATTAATTCCAGTATTCAAAACTTAATCTAGTTGGTCGAATTTTTCCGGACTTATCGCACTAGTGGGTCCCACGTCCGGTATCTGCTCTTAATTTCTCAAAATCTATTTGATACTAGAAAAATCATCTAAAAATTATATCTGCTCCTTAAATTTATCTAGAAAAATTTTCAAATCACGAAAATGCAGAAAACAAGTCATGAAAAATAATAAAACTTAGAAAATGAAAATTACGGGTTCTCACACTCTCTCCCCCTTAAAAGAATTTCGTCCTCGAAATTTCTCACCATGGTTCACAAATAGCTCAGGGTATTGTTTTTTCCACCTCCCAGGTAGCCTTTTCTATCCCATGATTTTTTTTCTTCGCGAACACTATTCTCTCTCCTACCCAAACCCTGCGATCCTTACAAACCATACCAAGACTCGAACGATGATTTTCCCCAAAGGATTACTACTTTCAGGTAGGCGTGATATCTATTTCGTCCATCAGAATTGGGACTGACAAATGGATGAGTAACACCGGGATCTACTAATGTTTCCGCAGAAATACCGTAATCGTACCTTTCTCAATCTCAGGAGAATCGGGGACCTGTTGTGGCTCCAGTGAATACACTCGAGCTGCTACCTTAGGTTTCGTTCCATTCCCCTTATCCGGTCCCGTGTTGGTCTTTGACATAGTTTGAGCTCCCCTTCCTTCTTGCGTCATAAGTAGGCAGGTAGCAAGCTTGTGGTCTGCGCTTCCACAACGCAGACATTTGCCTCCTTTCTTCCAGCAATTGTCTTCAGAATGATTCGACTTTCCGCAATACCCGCAAGGTCCGCGTGCTGCAGAAGCCGAGCCTCCTCTCTGGCCTCTCCCCAACTGGCTGCCTCGTGACGGGCTCTCTCGTCACACTCCCGGTACCCTTTCTTCCCCAATTCCTCGCCCAAACTTGGAAGGGGTACTCTCATTCCCCTGCCCCGAATTATTTCCAGGAAATCCTCGCTTTTTCGCCTGGAAATTTCTTACTTGCAATCTGGCGCTCTCTACCCGTTGGACCTTCTCAACGGCCTCGCTAAAAGCATTGATTTGAGCCACTGCGAGGTCCTTCTGAATCTCCACGTTTAGGCCCTGGATAAAACGCCTAATTCGCCGTTGCTCCGTCACAATCAACTCAGGCGCAAATTTGGACAGGCGGGTGAACTGGCTCTCGTATTCCGCCACCGATTGAGCTCCTTGGCGGAGTCGGATGAACTCATCTTCCTTCTTTTCCTGAACCAGAGGAGGGAAGAATTTCGCGTTAAACTCCCTCATAAAATTTACCCAAGTCCTGGGCGTTTGTTCCCTCTCCCATTTTTGCCGAATGACATTCCACCAGGAGCGGGGCCGCCTCTTCTAGCTGGAAAACGGCAAAAGTCACCTGCCGTTCTTCGGTATAGTGCAGGGCGGCAAAAATATCGACCATCTTTTCGAGCCACCTTTCGGCAACATCCGGATCAGGTCCCCCGATGAACTTGGGTGGGGCAAACTTTTGAAATCGTTCCAGAGCTCTGTCTTCGCTCTCAACATGATTGCCAGGGTTTCCAGGATTAGGGTTTGGATTCTGGCCTTGTTGCTGCACCACTTGTGCCAACAGGTTTGTCATTTGCTGCATAGCGGCAGCTATCTGTACATTAGGGTCAACCCTCGGTTCAGGATGGGGTCCAGAGGAGGTTTCTCCAGTACCCCGGTCTGGCGTAGGTTGCCTATTCCCGCGCCCACGGCCCCGTCCACTACGTGTGCCGTCCATACAATCTAAGTCGATCTAGGTCACAAAATAAATATACTGTTAATGGGCAATGGGCACCTAACCCCTCCTTTTCGCAGCCCGAAACAGGAACAAGTAAACAAGAACAAATAACTACTCCACTCCCTCGTCGAGCATTTAAACACATAACACATATACAGAGAACACATAACAGTATCAACATGTATACAGAACAGTCAGTCAAGTACATATAAAGTCATCCATAGAATCGCAATTTCTAGTTCGCCCCATGCTTTCTAAACTAGACTCTCGTCTCTTTCGTATCCGGGCGCAAGAATCCCATTTAAGATAATTCACAACTCGAGCCGGCCGGTCCCAAGCGTAAATCATCCATATTATAGATTCCTACCCGACATACATATCTATCTTCCTCAAGTTGCATAATAAAGATTTTTACACTTATAACATGCCCCATTCATAACTTACGCTCAAACGAGCACTTAGACATCTCCATGAAATCAGGACCATAACACCACTTGGCCCTAGGCTCACTCCGCGCAGAGACCACGCGAAGTGGCTCGGATACCACCTGTGACAGCCCCACCTTCCCCTAAGGCGAACCAAAGAGGTTAGCGGACTGCCTGCCCAGCTCTCGCCAGGACTAACGATGCAGTATAGAGCGATCTTTCACGTTCCGGAACTTATAACGAGCGCAAATAAGGCAAAAGGGCAAAATAACCCAAAATAAAAGAAAATGAAATCCGGAGTCAGCCATGAATAGTAACCGACTCGTCCGAACCCAACCAACATCGAATTACATATACCACATAACATTTAGCCTTTACAAACCAAAAATGACATTTAAAAGTGATACAAAAGTCACTACATATATGGTTTGCCAAAACAAAAGTGAAAACGGCCCTAATGATACATTTAGGGTCCCATTTTATATACAATACAAAAGAGTCATTCATCTAGTTCATTCGGCAACCATTTATCAAAATTCATTCCAAAAGAGTCATATTCCTGTAAGGAAAACACAAGGAACGGGGTGAGCTAATTGCCCAGTGAGAATACAACTCAAGCAACCAAGTTCATGGATACATCAAGTTTAACAGTCCAATTTACCAAAATAAATAAAGCCACACATTAATAATGAGGATAAAAGGATACGGGTGGCTCTCAAGAGCCCTTTTCCTCGTTTGAATTCTTGATCAGGTCTCATTGACTCTCCGTCAATGTCTGAAAGGTAACCAACCGTAGACTCCTCTTAACTTCCATTCCCTTCCTCCTAACATTCCTCAACCGGGCCCGAAATCCAAACACTTGCATTGTGGTATTACTCGAGTAAACCGGAATCAAGAGTCTCTCATACTACAAGATTCCCTATGATGTTGCCCCAAGGCACATTAATTGGCACGACCAAGCCCTCGCCGGCTCGATTCAATCAATAACCAATGGGGTTGAGCTCATGGATAATATTTGAAGTCATGTATTTCATTTCATATAACATTTCATATAACTTTCCAATAACATGCGAAGCAATAAGTGAAAGTGATAAAGTACACTCTCACTTGGATCAATCAACATTCAACATCTCAAGTACAAAGATCAAAGCCATGTAATAGCACATAAGTGAGTAGTACACTCACCAAGCTAGCACAATGTGGTTTCAAACACTTTAGTCAAAAGAACGTTGTGCACCACCGTCACGCCCTAAAAACATGCAAACAAATACAATGAGACTCGATAACGAGTCATAAACCAAGGCCAAACATGACCCCAATAAGGTTCCATAAACCTTTACAAACAATAGAGGAAACCAGAAATTTCGGAAATGTAACTAGCATTGGCCCGGAAAAATACAGTTTTGACGTCATTTTGCGGTAATAGCACAAATTCCACTACGAGTATCGGATGAGGGTGCAAGACCCACCATCTCGAAGCTAAAAGATAGGGCTACAACAATGTAGAAGGTCACTCAGTCTAAATCCTAGCACAACTAGGTCAAATGTGCCAAATACTCAACCGGAAACACTAAAAACAGGTTTACAAATCACATAATGCTGTAATTACTATAACTCAGTCTATACAGGTCCAAATGCCGAAATTCCAAAGGCATATGTTAGCTAAGACATCCAGCTACATTTCATCACAAGACACCAACTTCAAAATCCAAACCAATTCCAGTCAAAACAAACGATTACAAGCGCAGTTTTCACATTCTGAGCAACCCAGATCAGCAATAGTAAAATCGACATATCTCACTCCACACAACTCCGATTGACCTGAAATTTTGTAGGCACCTTTAAAATGTCATTCCCTACAACTTTCATGTTTTGAGCTAAGGCCAAATCGGCCTCTATCTAGTACCTAAAAATTCGGACAGAATGTACCCTTAAGAACCCTAGATTTTCCAATTTTCTTCCAAAACAGAAATTGGTTGCAATTAATCACTTTTCCCACCTCCTTAAGTCATTATAGACCATTTCCATACATCATAGATAGCCACACCATCATGCTTGAATTAAAACAGAAAATTCCCCAAAAATAATAAAAAGTCATCAATTCAACCACAAATCAAGAATTAATCCATAAATTTGCATCTTCTACTTCCACTAAGCATGATTTGAGCATCAATTAAAGAAGGAGGGTGGTTCTTCACAACTTACCTTTAAAACAAGAGAGAGAGAGCTATGGACCACCTTAACTTTCCAAATAACTTCACCAATCACCTCAAAATAACTAAGTGGAGGAGTTTTATGGAACAATTGGAAGATTAATCGGTTGATTTGAGAGATTGAGCAAGATTGGAGACCAAAATTGTGAAGAGTTTTCTTTCCTTTGAGCTTCAAGAAAGTCGGCCACCCTTGGAGGAATTTTGATGATTTTTGGGTCATTTTTGGTTATTTAAGTCAATGGTAAGAAAGTCTTAAGGTAGCCCAATCAAATGGTGACACTTGTCACCTTTAATTAAATGCTCACCTACCTTGTCTCCCTTATATCAATCCACTTAGCACTCTCTACTTATCTCTTAACACCCGATAAATTAATTCCAGTATTCAAAACTTAATCTAGTTGGCCGAATTTTTCCGGACTTATCGCACTAGTGGGTCCCACGTCCGGTATCTGCTCTTAATTTCTCAAAATCTATTTGATACTAGAAAAATCATCTAAAAATTATATCTGCTCCTTAAATTTATCTAGAAAAATTTTCGAATCACGAAAATGCAGAAAACAAGTCATGAAAAATAATAAAACTTAGAAAATGAAAATTACGGGTTCTCACACTCTCTCCCCCTTAAAAGAATTTCGTCCTCGAAATTTCTCACCATGGTTCACAAATAGCTCGGGGTATTGTTTTTTCCACCTCCCAGGTAGCCTTTTCTATCCCATGATTTTTTTTCTTCGCGAACACTATTCTCTCTCCTACCCAAACCCTACGATCCTTACAAACCATACCAAGACTCGAACGATGATTTTCCCCAAAGGATTACTACTTTCAGGTAGGCGTGATATCTATTTCGTCCATCAGAATTGGGACTGACAAATGGATGAGTAACACCGGGATCTACTAATGTTTCCGCAGAAATACCGTAATCGTACCTTTCTCAATCTCAGGAGAATCGGGGACCTGTTGTGGCTCCAGTGAATACACTCGAGCTGCTACCTTAGGTTTCGTTCCATTCCCCTTATCCGGTCCCGTGTTGGTCTTTGACATAGTTTGAGCTCCCCTCCCTTCTTGCGTCATAAGTAGGCAGGTAGCAAGCTTGTGGTCTGCGCTTCCACAACGCAGACATTTGCCTCCTTTCTTCCAGCAATTGTCTTCAAAATGATTCGACTTTCCGCAATACCCGCAAGGTCCGCGTGCTGCAGAAGCCGAGCCTCCTCTCTGGCCTCTCCCCAACTGGCTGCCTCGTGACGGGCTCTCTCGTCACACTCCCGGTACCCTTTCTTCCCCAATTCCTCGCCCAAACTTGGAAGGGGTACTCTCATTCCCCTGCCCCGAATTATTTCCAGGAAATCCTCGCTTTTTCGCCTGGAAATTTCTTACTTGCAATCTGGCGCTCTCTACCCGTTGGACCTTCTCAACGGCCTCGCTAAAAGCATTGATTTGAGCCACTGCGAGGTCCTTCTGAATCTCCACGTTTAGGCCCTGGATAAAACGCCTAATTCGCCGTTGCTCCGTCACAATCAACTCAGGCGCAAATTTGGACAGGCGGGTGAACTGGCTCTCGTATTCCGCCACCGATTGAGCTCCTTGGCGGAGTCGGATGAACTCATCTTCCTTCTTTTCCTGAACCAGAGGAGGGAAGAATTTCGCGTTAAACTCCCTCATAAAATTTACCCAAGTCCTGGGCGTTTGTTCCCTCTCCCATTTTTGCCGAATGACATTCCACCAGGAGCGGGGCCGCCTCTTCTAGCTGGAAAACGGCAAAAGTCACCTGCCGTTCTTCGGTATAGTGCAGGGCGGCAAAAATATCGACCATCTTTTCAAGCCACCTTTCGGCAACATCCGGATCAGGTCCCCCGATGAACTTGGGTGGGGCAAACTTTTGAAATCGTTCCAGAGCTCTGTCTTCGCTCTCAACATGATTGCCAGGGTTTCCAGGATTAGGGTTTGGTTCTGGCCTTGTTGCTGCACCACTTGTGCCAACAGGTTTGTCATTTGCTGCATAGCGGCAGCTATCTGTACATTAGGGTCAACCCTCGGTTCAGGATGGGGTCCAGAGGAGGTTTCTCCAGTACCCCGGTCTGGCGTAGGTTGCCTATTCCCGCGCCCACGGCCCCGTCCACTACGTGTGCCGTCCATACAATCTAAGTCGATCTAGGTCACAAAATAAATATACTGTTAATGGGCAATGGGCACCTAACCCCTCCTTTTCGCAGCCCGAAACAGGAACAAGTAAACAAGAACAAATAACTACTCCACTCCCTCGTCGAGCATTTAAACACATAACACATATACAGAGAACACATAACAGTATCAACATGTATACAGAACAGTCAGTCAAGTACATATAAAGTCATCCATAGAATCGCAATTTCTAGTTCGCCCCATGCTTTCTAAACTAGACTCTCGTCTCTTTCGTATCCGGGCGCAAGAATCCCATTTAAGATAATTCACAACTCGAGCCGGCCGGTCCCAAGCGTAAATCATCCATATTATAGATTCCTACCCGACATACATATCTATCTTCCTCAAGTTGCATAATAAAGATTTTTACACTTATAACATGCCCCATTCATAACTTACGCTCAAACGAGCACTTAGACATCTCCATGAAATCAGGACCATAACACCACTTGGCCCTAGGCTCACTCCGCGCAGAGACCACGCGAAGTGGCTCGGATACCACCTGTGACAGCCCCACCTTCCCCTAAGGCGAACCAAAGAGGTTAGCGGACTGCCTGCCCAGCTCTCGCCAGGACTAACGATGCAGTATAGAGCGATCTTTCACGTTCCGGAACTTATAACGAGCGCAAATAAGGCAAAAGGGCAAAATAACCCAAAATAAAAGAAAATGAAATCCGGAGTCAGCCATGAATAGTAACCGACTCGTCCGAACCCAACCAACATCGAATTACATATACCACATAACATTTAGCCTTTACAAACCAAAAATGACATTTAAAAGTGATACAAAAGTCACTACATATATGGTTTGCCAAAACAAAAGTGAAAACGGCCCTAATGATACATTTAGGGTCCCATTTTATATACAATACAAAAGAGTCATTCATCTAGTTCATTCGGCAACCATTTATCAAAATTCATTCCAAAAGAGTCATATTCCTGTAAGGAAAACACAAGGAACGGGGTGAGCTAATTGCCCAGTGAGAATACAACTCAAGCAACCAAGTTCATGGATACATCAAGTTTAACAGTCCAATTTACCAAAATAAATAAAGCCACACATTAATAATGAGGATAAGAGGATACGGGTGGCTCTCAAGAGCCCTTTTCCTCGTTTGAATTCTTGATCAGGTCTCATTGACTCTCCGTCAATGTCTGAAAGGTAACCAACCGTAGACTCCTCTTAACTTCCATTCCCTTCCTCCTAACATTCCTCAACCGGGCCCGAAATCCAAACACTTGCATTGTGGTATTACTCGAGTAAACCGGAATCAAGAGTCTCTCATACTACAAGATTCCCTATGATGTTGCCCCAAGGCACATTAATTGGCACGACCAAGCCCTCGCCAGCTCGATTCAATCAATAACCAATGGGGTTGAGCTCATGGATAATATTTGAAGTCATGTATTTCATTTCATATAACATTTCATATAACTTTCCAATAACATGCGAAGCAATAAGTGAAAGTGATAAAGTACACTCTCACTTGGATCAATCAACATTCAACATCTCAAGTACAAAGATCAAAGCCATGTAATAGCACATAAGTGAGTAGTACACTCACCAAGCTAGCACAATGTGGTTTCAAACACTTTAGTCAAAAGAACGTTGTGCACCACCGTCACGCCCTAAAAACATGCAAACAAATACAATGAGACTCGATAACGAGTCATAAACCAAGGCCAAACATGACCCCAATAAGGTTCCATAAACCTTTACAAACAATAGAGGAAACCAGAAATTTCGGAAATGTAACTAGCATTGGCCCGGAAAAATACAGTTTTGACGTCATTTTGCGGTAATAGCACAAATTCCACTACGAGTATCGGATGAGGGTGCAAGACCCACCATCTCGAAGCTAAAAGATAGGGCTACAACAATGTAGAAGGTCACTCAGTCTAAATCCTAGCACAACTAGGTCAAATGTGCCAAATACTCAACCGGAAACACTAAAAACAGGTTTACAAATCACATAATGCTGTAATTACTATAACTCAGTCTATACAGGTCCAAATGCCGAAATTCCAAAGGCATATGTTAGCTAAGACATCCAGCTACATTTCATCACAAGACACCAACTTCAAAATCCAAACCAATTCCAGTCAAAACAAACGATTACAAGCGCAGTTTTCACATTCTGAGCAACCCAGATCAGCAATAGTAAAATCGACATATCTCACTCCACACAACTCCGATTGACCTGAAATTTTGTAGGCACCTTTAAAATGTCATTCCCTACAACTTTCATGTTTTGAGCTAAGGCCAAATCGGCCTCTATCTAGTACCTAAAAATTCGGACAGAATGTACCCTTAAGAACCCTAGATTTTCCAATTTTCTTCCAAAACAGAAATTGGTTGCAATTAATCACTTTTCCCACCTCCTTAAGTCATTATAGACCATTTCCATACATCATAGATAGCCACACCATCATGCTTGAATTAAAACAGAAAATTCCCCAAAAATAATAAAAAGTCATCAATTCAACCACAAATCAAGAATTAATCCATAAATTTGCATCTTCTACTTCCACTAAGCATGATTTGAGCATCAATTAAAGAAGGAGGGTGGTTCTTCACAACTTACCTTTAAAACAAGAGAGAGAGAGCTATGGACCACCTTAACTTTCCAAATAACTTCACCAATCACCTCAAAATAACTAAGTGGAGGAGTTTTATGGAACAATTGGAAGATTAATCGGTTGATTTGAGAGATTGAGCAAGATTGGAGACCAAAATTGTGAAGAGTTTTCTTTCCTTTGAGCTTCAAGAAAGTCGGCCACCCTTGGAGGAATTTTGATGATTTTTGGGTCATTTTTGGTTATTTAAGTCAATGGTAAGAAAGTCTTAAGGTAGCCCAATCAAATGGTGACACTTGTCACCTTTAATTAAATGCTCACCTACCTTGTCTCCCTTATATCAATCCACTTAGCACTCTCTACTTATCTCTTAACACCCGATAAATTAATTCCAGTATTCAAAACTTAATCTAGTTGGCCGAATTTTTCCGGACTTATCGCACTAGTGGGTCCCACGTCCGGTATCTGCTCTTAATTTCTCAAAATCTATTTGATACTAGAAAAATCATCTAAAAATTATATCTGCTCCTTAAATTTATCTAGAAAAATTTTCGAATCACGAAAATGCAGAAAACAAGTCATGAAAAATAATAAAACTTAGAAAATGAAAATTACGGGTTCTCACACTCTCTCCCCCTTAAAAGAATTTCGTCCTCGAAATTTCTCACCATGGTTCACAAATAGCTCGGGGTATTGTTTTTTCCACCTCCCAGGTAGCCTTTTCTATCCCATGATTTTTTTTCTTCGCGAACACTATTCTCTCTCCTACCCAAACCCTACGATCCTTACAAACCATACCAAGACTCGAACGATGATTTTCCCCAAAGGATTACTACTTTCAGGTAGGCGTGATATCTATTTCGTCCATCAGAATTGGGACTGACAAATGGATGAGTAACACCGGGATCTACTAATGTTTCCGCAGAAATACCGTAATCGTACCTTTCTCAATCTCAGGAGAATCGGGGACCTGTTGTGGCTCCAGTGAATACACTCGAGCTGCTACCTTAGGTTTCGTTCCATTCCCCTTATCCGGTCCCGTGTTGGTCTTTGACATAGTTTGAGCTCCCCTCCCTTCTTGCGTCATAAGTAGGCAGGTAGCAAGCTTGTGGTCTGCGCTTCCACAACGCAGACATTTGCCTCCTTTCTTCCAGCAATTGTCTTCAAAATGATTCGACTTTCCGCAATACCCGCAAGGTCCGCGTGCTGCAGAAGCCGAGCCTCCTCTCTGGCCTCTCCCCAACTGGCTGCCTCGTGACGGGCTCTCTCGTCACACTCCCGGTACCCTTTCTTCCCCAATTCCTCGCCCAAACTTGGAAGGGGTACTCTCATTCCCCTGCCCCGAATTATTTCCAGGAAATCCTCGCTTTTTCGCCTGGAAATTTCTTACTTGCAATCTGGCGCTCTCTACCCGTTGGACCTTCTCAACGGCCTCGCTAAAAGCATTGATTTGAGCCACTGCGAGGTCCTTCTGAATCTCCACGTTTAGGCCCTGGATAAAACGCCTAATTCGCCGTTGCTCCGTCACAATCAACTCAGGCGCAAATTTGGACAGGCGGGTGAACTGGCTCTCGTATTCCGCCACCGATTGAGCTCCTTGGCGGAGTCGGATGAACTCATCTTCCTTCTTTTCCTGAACCAGAGGAGGGAAGAATTTCGCGTTAAACTCCCTCATAAAATTTACCCAAGTCCTGGGCGTTTGTTCCCTCTCCCATTTTTGCCGAATGACATTCCACCAGGAGCGGGGCCGCCTCTTCTAGCTGGAAAACGGCAAAAGTCACCTGCCGTTCTTCGGTATAGTGCAGGGCGGCAAAAATATCGACCATCTTTTCAAGCCACCTTTCGGCAACATCCGGATCAGGTCCCCCGATGAACTTGGGTGGGGCAAACTTTTGAAATCGTTCCAGAGCTCTGTCTTCGCTCTCAACATGATTGCCAGGGTTTCCAGGATTAGGGTTTGGTTCTGGCCTTGTTGCTGCACCACTTGTGCCAACAGGTTTGTCATTTGCTGCATAGCGGCAGCTATCTGTACATTAGGGTCAACCCTCGGTTCAGGATGGGGTCCAGAGGAGGTTTCTCCAGTACCCCGGTCTGGCGTAGGTTGCCTATTCCCGCGCCCACGGCCCCGTCCACTACGTGTGCCGTCCATACAATCTAAGTCGATCTAGGTCACAAAATAAATATACTGTTAATGGGCAATGGGCACCTAACCCCTCCTTTTCGCAGCCCGAAACAGGAACAAGTAAACAAGAACAAATAACTACTCCACTCCCTCGTCGAGCATTTAAACACATAACACATATACAGAGAACACATAACAGTATCAACATGTATACAGAACAGTCAGTCAAGTACATATAAAGTCATCCATAGAATCGCAATTTCTAGTTCGCCCCATGCTTTCTAAACTAGACTCTCGTCTCTTTCGTATCCGGGCGCAAGAATCCCATTTAAGATAATTCACAACTCGAGCCGGCCGGTCCCAAGCGTAAATCATCCATATTATAGATTCCTACCCGACATACATATCTATCTTCCTCAAGTTGCATAATAAAGATTTTTACACTTATAACATGCCCCATTCATAACTTACGCTCAAACGAGCACTTAGACATCTCCATGAAATCAGGACCATAACACCACTTGGCCCTAGGCTCACTCCGCGCAGAGACCACGCGAAGTGGCTCGGATACCACCTGTGACAGCCCCACCTTCCCCTAAGGCGAACCAAAGAGGTTAGCGGACTGCCTGCCCAGCTCTCGCCAGGACTAACGATGCAGTATAGAGCGATCTTTCACGTTCCGGAACTTATAACGAGCGCAAATAAGGCAAAAGGGCAAAATAACCCAAAATAAAAGAAAATGAAATCCGGAGTCAGCCATGAATAGTAACCGACTCGTCCGAACCCAACCAACATCGAATTACATATACCACATAACATTTAGCCTTTACAAACCAAAAATGACATTTAAAAGTGATACAAAAGTCACTACATATATGGTTTGCCAAAACAAAAGTGAAAACGGCCCTAATGATACATTTAGGGTCCCATTTTATATACAATACAAAAGAGTCATTCATCTAGTTCATTCGGCAACCATTTATCAAAATTCATTCCAAAAGAGTCATATTCCTGTAAGGAAAACACAAGGAACGGGGTGAGCTAATTGCCCAGTGAGAATACAACTCAAGCAACCAAGTTCATGGATACATCAAGTTTAACAGTCCAATTTACCAAAATAAATAAAGCCACACATTAATAATGAGGATAAGAGGATACGGGTGGCTCTCAAGAGCCCTTTTCCTCGTTTGAATTCTTGATCAGGTCTCATTGACTCTCCGTCAATGTCTGAAAGGTAACCAACCGTAGACTCCTCTTAACTTCCATTCCCTTCCTCCTAACATTCCTCAACCGGGCCCGAAATCCAAACACTTGCATTGTGGTATTACTCGAGTAAACCGGAATCAAGAGTCTCTCATACTACAAGATTCCCTATGATGTTGCCCCAAGGCACATTAATTGGCACGACCAAGCCCTCGCCAGCTCGATTCAATCAATAACCAATGGGGTTGAGCTCATGGATAATATTTGAAGTCATGTATTTCATTTCATATAACATTTCATATAACTTTCCAATAACATGCGAAGCAATAAGTGAAAGTGATAAAGTACACTCTCACTTGGATCAATCAACATTCAACATCTCAAGTACAAAGATCAAAGCCATGTAATAGCACATAAGTGAGTAGTACACTCACCAAGCTAGCACAATGTGGTTTCAAACACTTTAGTCAAAAGAACGTTGTGCACCACCGTCACGCCCTAAAAACATGCAAACAAATACAATGAGACTCGATAACGAGTCATAAACCAAGGCCAAACATGACCCCAATAAGGTTCCATAAACCTTTACAAACAATAGAGGAAACCAGAAATTTCGGAAATGTAACTAGCATTGGCCCGGAAAAATACAGTTTTGACGTCATTTTGCGGTAATAGCACAAATTCCACTACGAGTATCGGATGAGGGTGCAAGACCCACCATCTCGAAGCTAAAAGATAGGGCTACAACAATGTAGAAGGTCACTCAGTCTAAATCCTAGCACAACTAGGTCAAATGTGCCAAATACTCAACCGGAAACACTAAAAACAGGTTTACAAATCACATAATGCTGTAATTACTATAACTCAGTCTATACAGGTCCAAATGCCGAAATTCCAAAGGCATATGTTAGCTAAGACATCCAGCTACATTTCATCACAAGACACCAACTTCAAAATCCAAACCAATTCCAGTCAAAACAAACGATTACAAGCGCAGTTTTCACATTCTGAGCAACCCAGATCAGCAATAGTAAAATCGACATATCTCACTCCACACAACTCCGATTGACCTGAAATTTTGTAGGCACCTTTAAAATGTCATTCCCTACAACTTTCATGTTTTGAGCTAAGGCCAAATCGGCCTCTATCTAGTACCTAAAAATTCGGACAGAATGTACCCTTAAGAACCCTAGATTTTCCAATTTTCTTCCAAAACAGAAATTGGTTGCAATTAATCACTTTTCCCACCTCCTTAAGTCATTATAGACCATTTCCATACATCATAGATAGCCACACCATCATGCTTGAATTAAAACAGAAAATTCCCCAAAAATAATAAAAAGTCATCAATTCAACCACAAATCAAGAATTAATCCATAAATTTGCATCTTCTACTTCCACTAAGCATGATTTGAGCATCAATTAAAGAAGGAGGGTGGTTCTTCACAACTTACCTTTAAAACAAGAGAGAGAGAGCTATGGACCACCTTAACTTTCCAAATAACTTCACCAATCACCTCAAAATAACTAAGTGGAGGAGTTTTATGGAACAATTGGAAGATTAATCGGTTGATTTGAGAGATTGAGCAAGATTGGAGACCAAAATTGTGAAGAGTTTTCTTTCCTTTGAGCTTCAAGAAAGTCGGCCACCCTTGGAGGAATTTTGATGATTTTTGGGTCATTTTTGGTTATTTAAGTCAATGGTAAGAAAGTCTTAAGGTAGCCCAATCAAATGGTGACACTTGTCACCTTTAATTAAATGCTCACCTACCTTGTCTCCCTTATATCAATCCACTTAGCACTCTCTACTTATCTCTTAACACCCGATAAATTAATTCCAGTATTCAAAACTTAATCTAGTTGGCCGAATTTTTCCGGACTTATCGCACTAGTGGGTCCCACGTCCGGTATCTGCTCTTAATTTCTCAAAATCTATTTGATACTAGAAAAATCATCTAAAAATTATATCTGCTCCTTAAATTTATCTAGAAAAATTTTCGAATCACGAAAATGCAGAAAACAAGTCATGAAAAATAATAAAACTTAGAAAATGAAAATTACGGGTTCTCACACTCTCTCCCCCTTAAAAGAATTTCGTCCTCGAAATTTCTCACCATGGTTCACAAATAGCTCGGGGTATTGTTTTTTCCACCTCCCAGGTAGCCTTTTCTATCCCATGATTTTTTTTCTTCGCGAACACTATTCTCTCTCCTACCCAAACCCTACGATCCTTACAAACCATACCAAGACTCGAACGATGATTTTCCCCAAAGGATTACTACTTTCAGGTAGGCGTGATATCTATTTCGTCCATCAGAATTGGGACTGACAAATGGATGAGTAACACCGGGATCTACTAATGTTTCCGCAGAAATACCGTAATCGTACCTTTCTCAATCTCAGGAGAATCGGGGACCTGTTGTGGCTCCAGTGAATACACTCGAGCTGCTACCTTAGGTTTCGTTCCATTCCCCTTATCCGGTCCCGTGTTGGTCTTTGACATAGTTTGAGCTCCCCTCCCTTCTTGCGTCATAAGTAGGCAGGTAGCAAGCTTGTGGTCTGCGCTTCCACAACGCAGACATTTGCCTCCTTTCTTCCAGCAATTGTCTTCAAAATGATTCGACTTTCCGCAATACCCGCAAGGTCCGCGTGCTGCAGAAGCCGAGCCTCCTCTCTGGCCTCTCCCCAACTGGCTGCCTCGTGACGGGCTCTCTCGTCACACTCCCGGTACCCTTTCTTCCCCAATTCCTCGCCCAAACTTGGAAGGGGTACTCTCATTCCCCTGCCCCGAATTATTTCCAGGAAATCCTCGCTTTTTCGCCTGGAAATTTCTTACTTGCAATCTGGCGCTCTCTACCCGTTGGACCTTCTCAACGGCCTCGCTAAAAGCATTGATTTGAGCCACTGCGAGGTCCTTCTGAATCTCCACGTTTAGGCCCTGGATAAAACGCCTAATTCGCCGTTGCTCCGTCACAATCAACTCAGGCGCAAATTTGGACAGGCGGGTGAACTGGCTCTCGTATTCCGCCACCGATTGAGCTCCTTGGCGGAGTCGGATGAACTCATCTTCCTTCTTTTCCTGAACCAGAGGAGGGAAGAATTTCGCGTTAAACTCCCTCATAAAATTTACCCAAGTCCTGGGCGTTTGTTCCCTCTCCCATTTTTGCCGAATGACATTCCACCAGGAGCGGGGCCGCCTCTTCTAGCTGGAAAACGGCAAAAGTCACCTGCCGTTCTTCGGTATAGTGCAGGGCGGCAAAAATATCGACCATCTTTTCAAGCCACCTTTCGGCAACATCCGGATCAGGTCCCCCGATGAACTTGGGTGGGGCAAACTTTTGAAATCGTTCCAGAGCTCTGTCTTCGCTCTCAACATGATTGCCAGGGTTTCCAGGATTAGGGTTTGGTTCTGGCCTTGTTGCTGCACCACTTGTGCCAACAGGTTTGTCATTTGCTGCATAGCGGCAGCTATCTGTACATTAGGGTCAACCCTCGGTTCAGGATGGGGTCCAGAGGAGGTTTCTCCAGTACCCCGGTCTGGCGTAGGTTGCCTATTCCCGCGCCCACGGCCCCGTCCACTACGTGTGCCGTCCATACAATCTAAGTCGATCTAGGTCACAAAATAAATATACTGTTAATGGGCAATGGGCACCTAACCCCTCCTTTTCGCAGCCCGAAACAGGAACAAGTAAACAAGAACAAATAACTACTCCACTCCCTCGTCGAGCATTTAAACACATAACACATATACAGAGAACACATAACAGTATCAACATGTATACAGAACAGTCAGTCAAGTACATATAAAGTCATCCATAGAATCGCAATTTCTAGTTCGCCCCATGCTTTCTAAACTAGACTCTCGTCTCTTTCGTATCCGGGCGCAAGAATCCCATTTAAGATAATTCACAACTCGAGCCGGCCGGTCCCAAGCGTAAATCATCCATATTATAGATTCCTACCCGACATACATATCTATCTTCCTCAAGTTGCATAATAAAGATTTTTACACTTATAACATGCCCCATTCATAACTTACGCTCAAACGAGCACTTAGACATCTCCATGAAATCAGGACCATAACACCACTTGGCCCTAGGCTCACTCCGCGCAGAGACCACGCGAAGTGGCTCGGATACCACCTGTGACAGCCCCACCTTCCCCTAAGGCGAACCAAAGAGGTTAGCGGACTGCCTGCCCAGCTCTCGCCAGGACTAACGATGCAGTATAGAGCGATCTTTCACGTTCCGGAACTTATAACGAGCGCAAATAAGGCAAAAGGGCAAAATAACCCAAAATAAAAGAAAATGAAATCCGGAGTCAGCCATGAATAGTAACCGACTCGTCCGAACCCAACCAACATCGAATTACATATACCACATAACATTTAGCCTTTACAAACCAAAAATGACATTTAAAAGTGATACAAAAGTCACTACATATATGGTTTGCCAAAACAAAAGTGAAAACGGCCCTAATGATACATTTAGGGTCCCATTTTATATACAATACAAAAGAGTCATTCATCTAGTTCATTCGGCAACCATTTATCAAAATTCATTCCAAAAGAGTCATATTCCTGTAAGGAAAACACAAGGAACGGGGTGAGCTAATTGCCCAGTGAGAATACAACTCAAGCAACCAAGTTCATGGATACATCAAGTTTAACAGTCCAATTTACCAAAATAAATAAAGCCACACATTAATAATGAGGATAAGAGGATACGGGTGGCTCTCAAGAGCCCTTTTCCTCGTTTGAATTCTTGATCAGGTCTCATTGACTCTCCGTCAATGTCTGAAAGGTAACCAACCGTAGACTCCTCTTAACTTCCATTCCCTTCCTCCTAACATTCCTCAACCGGGCCCGAAATCCAAACACTTGCATTGTGGTATTACTCGAGTAAACCGGAATCAAGAGTCTCTCATACTACAAGATTCCCTATGATGTTGCCCCAAGGCACATTAATTGGCACGACCAAGCCCTCGCCAGCTCGATTCAATCAATAACCAATGGGGTTGAGCTCATGGATAATATTTGAAGTCATGTATTTCATTTCATATAACATTTCATATAACTTTCCAATAACATGCGAAGCAATAAGTGAAAGTGATAAAGTACACTCTCACTTGGATCAATCAACATTCAACATCTCAAGTACAAAGATCAAAGCCATGTAATAGCACATAAGTGAGTAGTACACTCACCAAGCTAGCACAATGTGGTTTCAAACACTTTAGTCAAAAGAACGTTGTGCACCACCGTCACGCCCTAAAAACATGCAAACAAATACAATGAGACTCGATAACGAGTCATAAACCAAGGCCAAACATGACCCCAATAAGGTTCCATAAACCTTTACAAACAATAGAGGAAACCAGAAATTTCGGAAATGTAACTAGCATTGGCCCGGAAAAATACAGTTTTGACGTCATTTTGCGGTAATAGCACAAATTCCACTACGAGTATCGGATGAGGGTGCAAGACCCACCATCTCGAAGCTAAAAGATAGGGCTACAACAATGTAGAAGGTCACTCAGTCTAAATCCTAGCACAACTAGGTCAAATGTGCCAAATACTCAACCGGAAACACTAAAAACAGGTTTACAAATCACATAATGCTGTAATTACTATAACTCAGTCTATACAGGTCCAAATGCCGAAATTCCAAAGGCATATGTTAGCTAAGACATCCAGCTACATTTCATCACAAGACACCAACTTCAAAATCCAAACCAATTCCAGTCAAAACAAACGATTACAAGCGCAGTTTTCACATTCTGAGCAACCCAGATCAGCAATAGTAAAATCGACATATCTCACTCCACACAACTCCGATTGACCTGAAATTTTGTAGGCACCTTTAAAATGTCATTCCCTACAACTTTCATGTTTTGAGCTAAGGCCAAATCGGCCTCTATCTAGTACCTAAAAATTCGGACAGAATGTACCCTTAAGAACCCTAGATTTTCCAATTTTCTTCCAAAACAGAAATTGGTTGCAATTAATCACTTTTCCCACCTCCTTAAGTCATTATAGACCATTTCCATACATCATAGATAGCCACACCATCATGCTTGAATTAAAATAGAAAATTCCCCAAAAATAATAAAAAGTCATCAATTCAACCACAAATCAAGAATTAATCCATAAATTTGCATCTTCTACTTCCACTAAGCATGATTTGAGCATCAATTAAAGAAGGAGGGTTGTTCTTCACAACTTACCTTTAAAACAAGAGAGAGAGAGCTATGGACCACCTTAACTTTCCAAATAACTTCACCAATCACCTCAAAATAACTAAGTGGAGGAGTTTTATGGAACAATTGGAAGATTAATCGGTTGATTTGAGAGATTGAGCAAGATTGGAGACCAAAATTGTGAAGAGTTTTCTTTCCTTTGAGCTTCAAGAAAGTCGGCCACCCTTGGAGGAATTTTGATGATTTTTGGGTCATTTTTGGTTATTTAAGTCAATGGTAAGAAAGTCTTAAGGTAGCCCAATCAAATGGTGACACTTGTCACCTTTAATTAAATGCTCACCTACCTTGTCTCCCTTATATCAATCCACTTAGCACTCTCTACTTATCTCTTAACACCCGATAAATTAATTCCAGTATTCAAAACTTAATCTAGTTGGCCGAATTTTTCCGGACTTATCGCACTAGTGGGTCCCACGTCCGGTATCTGCTCTTAATTTCTCAAAATCTATTTGATACTAGAAAAATCATCTAAAAATTATATCTGCTCCTTAAATTTATCTAGAAAAATTTTCGAATCACGAAAATGCAGAAAACAAGTCATGAAAAATAATAAAACTTAGAAAATGAAAATTACGGGTTCTCACACTCTCTCCCCCTTAAAAGAATTTCGTCCTCGAAATTTCTCACCATGGTTCACAAATAGCTCGGGGTATTGTTTTTTCCACCTCCCAGGTAGCCTTTTCTATCCCATGATTTTTTTTCTTCGCGAACACTATTCTCTCTCCTACCCAAACCCTACGATCCTTACAAACCATACCAAGACTCGAACGATGATTTTCCCCAAAGGATTACTACTTTCAGGTAGGCGTGATATCTATTTCGTCCATCAGAATTGGGACTGACAAATGGATGAGTAACACCGGGATCTACTAATGTTTCCGCAGAAATACCGTAATCGTACCTTTCTCAATCTCAGGAGAATCGGGGACCTGTTGTGGCTCCAGTGAATACACTCGAGCTGCTACCTTAGGTTTCGTTCCATTCCCCTTATCCGGTCCCGTGTTGGTCTTTGACATAGTTTGAGCTCCCCTTCCTTCTTGCGTCATAAGTAGGCAGGTAGCAAGCTTGTGGTCTGCGCTTCCACAACGCAGACATTTGCCTCCTTTCTTCCAGCAATTGTCTTCAAAATGATTCGACTTTCCGCAATACCCGCAAGGTCCGCGTGCTGCAGAAGCCGAGCCTCCTCTCTGGCCTCTCCCCAACTGGCTGCCTCGTGACGGGCTCTCTCGTCACACTCCCGGTACCCTTTCTTCCCCAATTCCTCGCCCAAACTTGGAAGGGGTACTCTCATTCCCCTGCCCCGAATTATTTCCAGGAAATCCTCGCTTTTTCGCCTGGAAATTTCTTACTTGCAATCTGGCGCTCTCTACCCGTTGGACCTTCTCAACGGCCTCGCTAAAAGCATTGATTTGAGCCACTGCGAGGTCCTTCTGAATCTCCACGTTTAGGCCCTGGATAAAACGCCTAATTCGCCGTTGCTCCGTCACAATCAACTCAGGCGCAAATTTGGACAGGCGGGTGAACTGGCTCTCGTATTCCGCCACCGATTGAGCTCCTTGGCGGAGTCGGATGAACTCATCTTCCTTCTTTTCCTGAACCAGAGGAGGGAAGAATTTCGCGTTAAACTCCCTCATAAAATTTACCCAAGTCCTGGGCGTTTGTTCCCTCTCCCATTTTTGCCGAATGACATTCCACCAGGAGCGGGGCCGCCTCTTCTAGCTGGAAAACGGCAAAAGTCACCTGCCGTTCTTCGGTATAGTGCAGGGCGGCAAAAATATCGACCATCTTTTCAAGCCACCTTTCGGCAACATCCGGATCAGGTCCCCCGATGAACTTGGGTGGGGCAAACTTTTGAAATCGTTCCAGAGCTCTGTCTTCGCTCTCAACATGATTGCCAGGGTTTCCAGGATTAGGGTTTGGTTCTGGCCTTGTTGCTGCACCACTTGTGCCAACAGGTTTGTCATTTGCTGCATAGCGGCAGCTATCTGTACATTAGGGTCAACCCTCGGTTCAGGATGGGGTCCAGAGGAGGTTTCTCCAGTACCCCGGTCTGGCGTAGGTTGCCTATTCCCGCGCCCACGGCCCCGTCCACTACGTGTGCCGTCCATACAATCTAAGTCGATCTAGGTCACAAAATAAATATACTGTTAATGGGCAATGGGCACCTAACCCCTCCTTTTCGCAGCCCGAAACAGGAACAAGTAAACAAGAACAAATAACTACTCCACTCCCTCGTCGAGCATTTAAACACATAACACATATACAGAGAACACATAACAGTATCAACATGTATACAGAACAGTCAGTCAAGTACATATAAAGTCATCCATAGAATCGCAATTTCTAGTTCGCCCCATGCTTTCTAAACTAGACTCTCGTCTCTTTCGTATCCGGGCGCAAGAATCCCATTTAAGATAATTCACAACTCGAGCCGGCCGGTCCCAAGCGTAAATCATCCATATTATAGATTCCTACCCGACATACATATCTATCTTCCTCAAGTTGCATAATAAAGATTTTTACACTTATAACATGCCCCATTCATAACTTACGCTCAAACGAGCACTTAGACATCTCCATGAAATCAGGACCATAACACCACTTGGCCCTAGGCTCACTCCGCGCAGAGACCACGCGAAGTGGCTCGGATACCACCTGTGACAGCCCCACCTTCCCCTAAGGCGAACCAAAGAGGTTAGCGGACTGCCTGCCCAGCTCTCGCCAGGACTAACGATGCAGTATAGAGCGATCTTTCACGTTCCGGAACTTATAACGAGCGCAAATAAGGCAAAAGGGCAAAATAACCCAAAATAAAAGAAAATGAAATCCGGAGTCAGCCATGAATAGTAACCGACTCGTCCGAACCCAACCAACATCGAATTACATATACCACATAACATTTAGCCTTTACAAACCAAAAATGACATTTAAAAGTGATACAAAAGTCACTACATATATGGTTTGCCAAAACAAAAGTGAAAACGGCCCTAATGATACATTTAGGGTCCCATTTTATATACAATACAAAAGAGTCATTCATCTAGTTCATTCGGCAACCATTTATCAAAATTCATTCCAAAAGAGTCATATTCCTGTAAGGAAAACACAAGGAACGGGGTGAGCTAATTGCCCAGTGAGAATACAACTCAAGCAACCAAGTTCATGGATACATCAAGTTTAACAGTCCAATTTACCAAAATAAATAAAGCCACACATTAATAATGAGGATAAGAGGATACGGGTGGCTCTCAAGAGCCCTTTTCCTCGTTTGAATTCTTGATCAGGTCTCATTGACTCTCCGTCAATGTCTGAAAGGTAACCAACCGTAGACTCCTCTTAACTTCCATTCCCTTCCTCCTAACATTCCTCAACCGGGCCCGAAATCCAAACACTTGCATTGTGGTATTACTCGAGTAAACCGGAATCAAGAGTCTCTCATACTACAAGATTCCCTATGATGTTGCCCCAAGGCACATTAATTGGCACGACCAAGCCCTCGCCAGCTCGATTCAATCAATAACCAATGGGGTTGAGCTCATGGATAATATTTGAAGTCATGTATTTCATTTCATATAACATTTCATATAACTTTCCAATAACATGCGAAGCAATAAGTGAAAGTGATAAAGTACACTCTCACTTGGATCAATCAACATTCAACATCTCAAGTACAAAGATCAAAGCCATGTAATAGCACATAAGTGAGTAGTACACTCACCAAGCTAGCACAATGTGGTTTCAAACACTTTAGTCAAAAGAACGTTGTGCACCACCGTCACGCCCTAAAAACATGCAAACAAATACAATGAGACTCGATAACGAGTCATAAACCAAGGCCAAACATGACCCCAATAAGGTTCCATAAACCTTTACAAACAATAGAGGAAACCAGAAATTTCGGAAATGTAACTAGCATTGGCCCGGAAAAATACAGTTTTGACGTCATTTTGCGGTAATAGCACAAATTCCACTACGAGTATCGGATGAGGGTGCAAGACCCACCATCTCGAAGCTAAAAGATAGGGCTACAACAATGTAGAAGGTCACTCAGTCTAAATCCTAGCACAACTAGGTCAAATGTGCCAAATACTCAACCGGAAACACTAAAAACAGGTTTACAAATCACATAATGCTGTAATTACTATAACTCAGTCTATACAGGTCCAAATGCCGAAATTCCAAAGGCATATGTTAGCTAAGACATCCAGCTACATTTCATCACAAGACACCAACTTCAAAATCCAAACCAATTCCAGTCAAAACAAACGATTACAAGCGCAGTTTTCACATTCTGAGCAACCCAGATCAGCAATAGTAAAATCGACATATCTCACTCCACACAACTCCAATTGACCTGAAATTGTGTAGGCACCTTTAAAATGTCATTCCCTACAACTTTCATGTTTTGAGCTAAGGCCAAATCGGCCTCTATCTAGTACCTAAAAATTCAGACAGAATGTACCCTTAAGAACCCTAGATTTTCCAATTTTCTTCCAAAACAGAAATTGGTTGCAATTAATCACTTTTCCCACCTCCTTAAGTCATTATGGACCATTTCCATACATCATAGATAGCCACACCATCATGCTTGAATTAAAACAGAAAATTCCCCAAAAATAATAAAAAGTCATCAATTCAACCACAAATCAAGAATTAATCCATAAATTTGCATCTTCTACTTCCACTAAGCATGATTTGAGCATCAATTAAAGAAGGAGGGTGGTTCTTCACAACTTACCTTTAAAACAAGAGAGAGAGAGCTATGGACCACCTTAACTTTCCAAATAACTTCACCAATCACCTCAAAATAACTAAGTGGAGGAGTTTTATGGAACAATTGGAAGATTAATCGGTTGATTTGAGAGATTGAGCAAGATTGGAGACCAAAATTGTGAAGAGTTTTCTTTCCTTTGAGCTTCAAGAAAGTCGGCCACCCTTGGAGGAATTTTGATGATTTTTGGGTCATTTTTGGTTATTTAAGTCAATGGTAAGAAAGTCTTAAGGTAGCCCAATCAAATGGTGACATTTGTCACCTTTAATTAAATGCTCACCTACCTTGTCTCCCTTATATCAATCCACTTAGCACTCTCTACTTATCTCTTAACACCCGATAAATTAATTCCAGTATTCAAAACTTAATCTAGTTGGCCGAATTTTTCCGGACTTATCGCACTAGTGGGTCCCACGTCCGGTATCTGCTCTTAATTTCTCAAAATCTATTTGATACTAGAAAAATCATCTAAAAATTATATCTGCTCCTTAAATTTATCTAGAAAAATTTTCGAATCACGAAAATGAAGAAAACAAGTCATGAAAAATAATAAAACTTAGAAAATTAAAATTACGGGTTCTCACAACTAAGAACACAGAAAATATTTTCTTGTTAAGGATTCACAACAGAAAACCTGGAAAATTACAACCAAAACTTAGTTTACCAAAATAAAACATGAAATCTACCAACTTTTCCCACCTGCAATCACAAAAAAAAGGTCAAGTTCAGATCAAATAAGTAAAAGGATAAAACAACACGAACAGAAAATTTAATGAAAGAAAAATCTCAAAATGTTCAGATTCAAAACATAAAAGGATTTCAGATTTGTCTCTAGCACTTGCTCATCACATACATGGATAGAAAAAGGGTGAAAGGAAGAAGAGGATTTTGACAAAAAAAAATTAAAAATAAGAGAAAAGAAGAGGAAAGGAAGACGACCAAGCAGAGGTAGAAACATCTGAAGCCCTCTTATCCTGCAATATAAAAAAAATAAACAGCATTAGTTTACTCAAAAAGTTGCAACTAAACCCCCCATTTCGCTAAAAAAGAAAAAAAAATTAAACAGCTAGATTATTTTTGGCAGAGGAAGAAAGAATCTCAGAGCAAATTATTTTTTCTTCTTACCATTTGTTCTCACTAAGATAGATAGAAGATAAGAAGATGAAGACGAAGATGAGAGGCTGAGGGGGGTTTCGATGATCATGAAAAGTGAGAAATGATGGATGGAGAGGAGGAGAAAAGACGGTTCTGAATTCTGAAACATCGAGCAGTCAATTCTCACCAAACCCACATGGGTTTCTTTTACAAAATAAAAAACAAAAAAGAAAAAGATGTGAAAGTCACATGGGACCAGATTTCAGTGGAAGATTTCCAAACAAACAAAGAAACAAAAGAATTGCCAGATTTCCAATTCACACGAGGGAATTCACACGAGTAGGATGACCATCAATTGGCCAATGGCAGATCGACACGTCAGCAATTAGAATCAATTGGAAACCATTGCATTAATGCATAGACTAGATATGTTAATTAGGGAAATCATGTTGATCTCTATAAGCTGCTATGTAAGTATTGCATCAAACTTTTTAACACCAACCCTAAAAGCCTGGATAAAATTCAGTTTGAAAAGGGACTTGAATCTCAAATACATTTTGTTAGGAGCATTTTTATAGGTCTTGATGCAATAAACAAAGGATTCCTTGTTGGAAACTTTCTTTTTAATCGATTTGATCGTTGCCATATCAAGAAACCATATGTGAAAGTATTGCCATCTGCAGTTGGTTTGGATGGAAACGATTGATTGTTTCCTATTTTGTCAAGAGTAAGAACATGGAAAGTTAGTTGTTCTTCTTCAAGTTGTTATCATATATCTTTGATGGATTTCCAAAAGATAAACCTTGGACTTTTATGGTTAATAGACAAAAGGTTTATTAAGGTTCACAGTACACTCATTACATTTATACTTATAATAATTTTGTTTTTATAGGTATTGATAAAAGCTATTAGCTTTGAAGTACTGTGGGTTATAAATAGAAAATACTACAAGCATATTTATAGCAATTTTAGAAGTCAGTTCTTGAAATTATGTTAAGGCAACTATTTTAGAAAGCTAGTGCTATTAAAACCTCAACACCAAATGTTGTTCCTAATTCACCAACTAGTGCTACAAAGGTTTTAGCTATAGTATGAATGATGCCAACTATAAACACTAATGGAAAAGAAGCATTTGCAAATTCTAATACCAACCTTTCTACCCTATCCATTGTATCGGCTGTTAGAAAATCTTTTATATCTAAAGATGCCATGTATTAAATCCTGTGCCACTAGTACTTGATTTTGGTTGCAAACTTTTAAATTAATGCTTTTAACAAGTCCTTTGTGGTAAAAATAATAATTATATAGCTTCCTAGGTATTATACAATATTTTGTAAATCTTATGTCAGTAGTTATTAGTCTAGTATTGTTTATAATGTGATAAATTGATATTTCTTGGCTTTATTTGTTATTGGTGGGGTTTTATCTAGCAATGCTCATTTAAAGTAAACCTTCTATTGCTCAAAATTACTTCAAATATAGAAACAATAATATACATCCTTACTAAGTCCTCATTTCATCGTCTTAGGATACAAAATTATGTTTGCAAATAACTTTAGAAAATATGTCTGAACTATCTATAAAATGTGTGAAAAAAGTTTTCTACAACAAAAGGTTTTCAATTTTGGAAAGTTTTCCTTTCAGGAAAGCTTCCTTTTTCTAAAAAAGCCCCTAAATTGAAAAAATCCCATGAAAAAATTAAATCAGTCATCCCTCACATATTGATGATAATTAATATTAGTTCTTTAGATCAAAAAGAGCAATTAATCTCTAAATTTTTTTTTAAAAAAAAGACACTCATTTTTTATTCATAATCAACTTTCAAGCAAATTTTGGACAAATTAGTATTTAAAAAGCATATTTGACAATTCACTTATTGTTGACTCAATTTCTCACTTAATTCACTATTTTCTCAATTTTTTTCAAATTCTAATTTCATAAATTCAAAACCACATCATTTCTTTCTCTCTTCTACTATTACCCTTCTTTACTCTTCCCACTTTCATTACCACTACCTCCGATCCTCTTTCTCTCCTCCCTAGCCACCTTTTTCCCTTCTCACTCCCTCCTTTTCTTCTCCTTTCCACTCTTTCCCCCACCACTACTACCCCTAATCTTACCCCTACTTGTTCCTCTGATCCTTTCTCTAGTCTCACCCCGTTCTTCTTCTCCTTACCCTCTCTCTAACCCCTTCCTTCTTCTCCTTACCCTTTTTCTACCTCTTTCTCTTTTCTCCTTAATCTAGTCTCACAACCGGATGGAGGGAGCGAAAGGAAAGACAAAGGTTTGGGAGAAAAGAAAAAGAAGGCTAAAGAGTAGGAGAAAGGGAGAGAGGTGGAAATAAGGAAAGGAAGAACAAAAAAAGCAAGGAATGGTAGATGGGTAAAGGAGGAAAGAGGGGAAGAAGAGGAGAGAAGGGAAATAGGATAGAAATAAGGTGAGGGAAAATGCAAGGTAGGGATAGGATTGAGGGAGATGTTTCTCCCCTTGAATTAAAAAATAATTATATACATAAATGTATGTTATAATTAAATAAATTAATTTGCCTCGTCCCCCACCTATAAATAAATAAATAAATTAATATAATTATATACGTAAACATATGTTATAATTAAAAATAATACTGCGTATCTATTTTTTATAGCAAAGGCTTTGTCCTCTACATCATACAATTCTTTTGAATAACTCTTGATCAGTAAACATACAAAAGAATTCATCAGTTTTTTACTTAGATCTTAATGATATACTAGAACTAATGTTATTGACTTGTGATTATAATATCTCTAATTACAGAGAATGGCAGTGTCCACATGGATTAGCGACTACTGGAGAGCCAATTCTAGGTTGCATATGTCACTGTCTATAACAGAGATCAAGGGCATAGGATTAACAATTTCTTAATGTTAAGGCCCTAACATGCTATGATTTATACTAATATACTATAATTGATCGCATGCAAAATCAAAAAAATAAACACTATCTTATAATTAGGTAATATGTCAAGGATAATTTTATTTTGTTATATATGTAGAAAAAATGAGGTTAAATAAAAAAAATTATAGTGGCTACCTATGTGGGGGTATTTAAGTAGGATGGGAGGTGGGGGTGAGAGAAGCGGGGGATGGGATGGAGGAGAGGAACTTTTATAACATATAGTTCCTTCATCCCAAATCCACTCTGTTGCCATCCATAAGGGAAAAGGGATGTCTTAGAAAAAAATTGGGCCAACAATTAGGTGAGTTGACCTAATTTTACTTTTTGCATTTAAGATTGTCGAGAAGTTGGGTTAATATTCAGTGAGTTACCAAATTTGCTCTTTAAATATTGACCATGAGATGTGCATGTAACTTATTTCGTCCAAAATTTGACAGGAAAGGTGATTAAGGACAAAAATGAGCATTTTTAATTTTTCAGGGATTAAAATAACTTATTTTGAGTTTGAGAGACTAGAATTTATTATTAGCAATATGTGAGGAATTAGTATAGTTTTCTCAAATCCTACCAAAGAAGTTTCAAAATTCATGTAAATGGGCCTAAATTACTTTGGGCCAAATTTGTGCCGTAGACTTGACCCGATATAAAGTCCCAATCTTGAAGGGACATCTTTTTGTTAGACATGGGCTGTTAAAATGGGCTTGATTTAATTGAAAAGCATGGGTTGTGACAATAAACCCGGCCTTTTAAAAAAGTACGTGTCTCTCAGTAAAACCATTGCAAAGGTTGGGTCTTGAATATCTATTTTGGGCCTTTGGAAAAAATATTTGAAAATCTTGGGCTCTAGTGCAAGAAATAAGTCATACTTGAAAATGGGTTTTGTCAATAAAAACAAGCATGTTACCTAAATAACGGGACCAAGAAATTCACTAGAGTTGCATTCATATTTATACCGGGACTTTATCAAGTTTCAATCAGTGTTTTGAAAATCATATTAGTAGTCAAACCATAAAACCCATCCCACATCGGAAGATCGTGGGGTCTTTACTCTGAGTTTAAGATCCACAGAAGCCTCGTTCTATCACCAATTGGCTGAATGTGGGTTCTTTGTTGGTCCCCCTTAGATTGCTTTTAGGTCAGTTTATTCGTTAACTCCGTGTTTGTTCTAATTGTGTGCGCGTGTGTGTTATTTTCAGCTTCTGAAAAAAAACAAACCATGTTAATGGTGAGGGTGTGCACGGGGGGAGGGGGTTGGGTCACCATCCCACATCGGAAGATCGTAGGGTATACGTGGGTTCTTTGTGGGTCCCCCTTATATTGCTTTCGGGCCGGTTTATCCGTTAACTCCGTGTTAACTCCATGACTCCGATTTAGTTTAGTAGTTGACTCAAAACTTCAATTGAATCCGTTAAATTCGGTTAAGAACCACTTCAAATTTGATAAAAATTAAGAGGTTCAATTAGAGTTCATTAATTTTTATTTTTTAAAACAAGATTTTCAACTTTAGCCAAAACTTTTAATACTAAAACAAATTAAAAAAAACCTTTAAATCGTGGTTGAACCGATCAAACCGGTGTGAACCGAAAGTTCTTCCAATTCAATTTCAAATTTAAAAACATTGATTTCAGTATCATTTGTCATCTCAAATATGTCTGGATATACTTATTCATTGAATTGATGAATTTATGCATATAAAAAAAGTTTTCTAATTCAGATTTATTGCTGGATATAAAATGAATTCATTTGTTCATTGAAGTGTGAAGTTTTACTTTTTAACAATTACACTTCCATTTAGAATTTTGTTTTTTTTTGTCAAATAAGATTCTAAGATAGCTTTGCTAACATTTACAATTGAAAAACATGTCCGTTAGAAGACGTAAAGTGGGTGGGGTTTTCAGACCAAGAAAACACTCAATAACATGAGATCATGCTATTAATGCATTAATTCTTACTGTTAGAAGCAGGACAGAGGAAATGTTGCTGAGACTTGAAGTAATAGAGATTTTTGTGCTGAATTTGTTTTGCCAGTGACCATTTTTTCTATTTTAGTTGGCTTTTTCTGCTTGTGTGTATTTTTTTGTTTTTAGCCTATGCTTACATGCTTTTGTACAATTCTAGCTATATATGGGCTGTAACCCTCTCTTGCGAGTGCTACATTGATGATCAATAAAAGGAAAGGAATTTACAACAAAACAGCAAAAAAGTATTGATCCTTGACTTGATAAATGGCTCTTTTTTTTTTCTTTTGTTTGTCATTATTTTATGACCTTCTGAAATTATTTTAAACCCTGTAAATTTCTAAGATAACATTTTTTTTGGACGCAACAATAACATTCCTAATGTATAAAAAGGGAGAGGCTGAAAAAACTGTGTAAGAAACTAGCAAGTTCAAAGGGATGAGAGTGGTCCACAAAGTTCATAGGTAAATAACCATTCAACCTTTAACAAATTAACTAGTATTTTAGCCCCTGTACTAACACGAAATATTTTTTATTTTGATCAGTTGTGAAAATTACTATAGTGTGATAATACTCATCAAATACTGCAAAGCAAGAGAAAAGGCAAAGCAGGAATTCTTTGAGATAGTGATTGAACTTTTATAGTGATTTTAGACATAGAATTACATTTTTTTTCAATTAAACAAAAAAGATCCAGCAATCTATTTTGGGCGCAAAAGAGTTTTTAGTTTTAGTAAAATTAATAAGTTTAACAATGTAACGGATAAAATCACACTAAGCATAGTAACTATATATGGTTCAAAAATAATTCAAATTTATTAAAGTATATAAAAGTTATTGGCTGGTTCAACTGGTTTTAATTGGAAACCAAGAACTTAAAAACTCAAAAAGCCAGATTACCAAACACTGCTGAAACCAACATGCGGAAATTTCACAACTCCACTCCTCCATTTCGTCTTTTCAGGAGTCTGATTTTTTCAGTTCTTTGCCAGCACAAATCTATATCACATATAACCAAAAGATCAAATATATTTGTCAACTTGGATCCCAAATTGTTAAAAGTTAGATGTAAATCAAATTTCGCAGGCAATTTGAATGATGTGCCTGGCAATTAGAATTTAGTCTTTGAAATTTTCACTCGATTTAGTCCTTCTGGAAATAAATTTAGCCATTTAATCTTTTTATCAAAATTCCAGCCAAAAAGAATTTTTCCAGCACCATGGGAGGGGCAACTTTAAAAAGAAACCATGTCTATCAACTTAAATTTAGCATCCTCACCATGTATGCAACAATTCGGACTAGTGATTTGTGGTAAATCATAGAAAATGTTCCAATTAATACATAAATCACGAGGATGATTAATTCAAGTCAAGGAACAGTACTAATGTCCAGTATTGTGTCTCTGATGGTACTGGGAAAAATTCTATATGGCTGGACTTTGGATAAAAAGACTGATCGCTGGAAATATTGGTAAGAGGACTGTGCCAAAATAAAATTTTACAGACTCGATCTATTTAAGTGAAAAATTTGAAGGACTAAAGAAGCAATTTTCACCCACAAGATTGTTGAATATCAACCACGCTTTTATGTTTTGGAATTTTTAGTCTGACCCTGAAGTTTGAGTGCCGAAACAACTATGAACTTGGACACAAAAATAGTAGATGTTATGGTGGTTTGAGTGGAAATTAAAAAGTAAGAAGGGTGTACCTGTGAAACTAAAGTAGGAAGTATGATGATTCTTAAAGAAGATTAAAAAAAAATCACCAAAGAACAATGTTAAAGAAAAAAAATGGTTGATTGAGAGAGGATTTGAGGTTTTTTTTTTTTTTTGGTCTAACGTCAATAATCTAGTCTACTTCTATACTTTAAGGGAAGAGGAAATCCAACTAAACTTGTAATGAGATAAAAGTAAGCCTCTAGATCAGGCAAATATACAATTGCACTTTCTAAAATATTTTACAAAACAAAGCACCATTCTTCTCTTTAATGCACTGAGCAGGATTTGAATTCCCAACCTAGTGCACGAGAGAACCAATGGTTAGAAAGGATGCGAGGACGAAATTGCCGGAGTTGCATAAGAGCAAGTTCGGTGCAGATTGGGCCTTGGCAGATGGTATATGTATTACTTGCATGCGATAATGTATGCGACAATGTAGATATTAAAATAATGGGTAAAAAACCTCCGAGGCCACTAAATTATTGGTCAGATCATGTTTTGACCATCAAACTATTTTTCGTCAATAATTGGCCATTAAACAACTTAATCAGTAAACTTGTGACCATGTAGTCGATAATTGCTCTTAATCTGTAAAATTAGCAGTTAATCTGTGAAATAGGATCGCATAGTTGTTGGACAAAATTACCCCGCGCTTTTCCACGTGTACTGCTAATTTCACAAATTAAGAGCAATTATCGACTAAATGATCACGGATTTGCTGATTAAGTTGTTTTGTGGCCAATTACTGACGAAAAATAGTTTGACGGCCAAGACATGATCTGACCAATAGTTTAGTGGCTAGTGAGATTTTTTGCCCTAAAATAATAAATGTAAGGACTATATTACCGTGTACAAACATATTAAATTTTGAATTTACCCAAGAATCCGAATCTGTTTCCTTTTGGTGCTCGGCTACTAACTAAAGCAGTGTTGAAATGATAAAAGTATGCACGAGGCATACATATTTTAGTTTTTTAGCCCCAAAAAAGATGGAATGTGGGCATCAACGTTATGCAAAGTAGGTGAAGCACTGAAACTAACAACTTGGACTTGGCAAAAAAGAAGAGGAAGTTTAGAAAGTATTGATCAATTAGAAAATCCTTCTTTAAGCGACATATAATTTATACATCACATACAAACTTAATTGATTTTAGAAATTCTAATGTTTCTATCTATCGTTTAGACATGTCCTGATTTTTAGTTATTTTTATATATGATCTCTAATAATTATTCTTCCTTTGATTTTTTGTAAACCAATTTCACCTAGGCATAGAAAATCCTAAAATATTATAATCAAAATTCAAAAGCGAAAACAACATGAACAGCATTCTCTTCGGTAGTTTGCTATATGTGCTGTTTAGTATAATTTATTGTTTACAAATTGTTACACGACTGATGTGCCAAAAAAATAAACCGATCAAATCATAATTTTGTACTTAATGAAAAATGTAAATTATAGTCTTACTATTATTATTGTTATTGGCATTGGTATCATTTGTCACGTTACAGATTGACCGTGTTTATAATATATTCTCATCAAAATCTGTTCTAGGTAATTTGCACGAATATATGCAGCGAATGCGGAAAAAACCTCAACTTCAGTCTTTCTTTCTTTTTTGGACTAAGAAAAAAACTCCATAAAAAAAAAAGAAAGTTTTTTGTTAAAAGATGATTTCATCTTCGTTTCTTTTTTTTTTTTTTTTTTTTTTTTGCACTAAGTGAAGCCATTTGCAATTGATGTTACTCAATTGCAATTCACTACAAAATATGATATATCACAGAAATTTTATCACAGTTCAGACAAATTACTAAGTTTATCAACTAGTAGTTATTTTGGACCGTGATAAAAGTTCTCCCAAACATCACCATGACCTTCCAAGAGCATGATTTGTTCTACCTCCCGTACCCCTGTGGCCCGGGTACCGAAGCAACGGCAATGTCTGGCCCGGTACCGAAAAGAAATACTCCTTGAATCTTCTTTTCATCTTGTTTCTTTACTACTTTCGGGACGGATTACCTGGTGGCCACCTTGAATCTTCTTTTCATCTTGCTCCTTTACTACTTTCCGGACGGATTAATTGGTGGCCAGACAACAGTTTCTGGATAAGAACATTAAAGTATATTCTTTGACTGGTTTCTCTTTGGAGCAATGGTCAGTGGAGATTCGATAAAGAAAAATTGACAACGTTGTAATTCGACTTGGAAAAGTTGATACAACGTTTTACTGAATTTTCTAGACAAACTTGCTCCCAAAATTAAGTGATAAGTTATTCACTTATTATTGAATGTAATATGCACTCAAATGTATTAGATTTAATACTTAATAATTCAATAATTTAATGAATTCAGATTTCAATTTTATCAAACGCACCCTTGATCTCATACTTGTTATTGAAAATCAATTTACTCCCTAACTTTCAAAATTAGGACCACAAAACGACTGAATATTGGAGAGAGAGATGACCACGGAGGTTAGGAAATTTACTTATTTGGTCCCTTGTGTTCGGAATCCATGTCACTGATCTTTTATGTTCAAAATTAGTGTAGCCCCTTTTCGTACCCTACCCATATGAAACTGTCAATATCCAATTTGGTAGTCCCTTTTGGTCTAAACTACTTATGTTTGATTTCATATCCAACTTGGTCTCATACTTGTTATTGAAAATCAATTTACTCGCTAACGTTCAAAATTCGGATTGATTTACTATTTTGGTCCCTTATGTTTGGGATCCATATAAGTGATTATTAGAGTCATTTTTTGAGAATCCAATTTTTTATAGAAACATGGAAATCATTATGTCTAGATGAGATGGTATTGGTGAATTTACATATGTGTCCTTTGAATTCAAAATATTCTCTTGATAGATGTGTATTGAAATTTCAAAAAATTGCTTTTTCAAATTATAAGATTGTAAAGCATGTGTTAAATTTGAAATTGTGACTCTTATTTTGGGACATCAATAAAATGAAAATATGACAATAACAATAGGACAGAGGAAGTATTTTGTTATGTCAAAACTAGTGTAGTCCCTTTTAGTACCCTATTTATATGAGACTATCAACACATTGTGCTGTTAGTAGGGATGACAATCAGGTCAAAAACGGGTTGGCGGGTCAAGTCAAGACACAAGTATAACAAAAGACCCGTTGATCCAAACACGACCTGCCAACCAACGATGGGTCAACATGCCTAACTCGAACACAAAATTTTCAAGTTGGCGGGTGTAAGGTCCAAAGACAACCTAAGAGGAGGGTGAATTAGGTTGTTCAAAAAACAAGCAAGTATTTGCAAATATTCACCCAATACTCACTAACTAAAATTAGTTTAAGTGATCACACATTCAAACATATAAAATAGCAATAAAGATGAAGCAATTTAATCATACGATAGAATAAAAAAAAAAGTGAGAAATGCAAACCAAACAAACTCCCAAACTTCTTCCAAATTTGGAGTTGAATCAACCAAATAACTTCTTCAATTGATAGTGACACTAACTAACTTGTACAAGTGAAGGCTCACTCCTTTCTCACCCTAAAATCCTTTAGTTGAACCAAGGAGTTTTACAACTCTCCTAGTTAATCCTCAGTTAGCTACAATTGAAAGGTCATTCAACCAATTAAAAACTACTTATAAATGAGGCTTACCTTATCTAAGGTTTTACTTCTCCTCAATGAGAAACCTTACAATTCCAAGAACTTTTCTCACACCTATACAATATTCAAAATATTTTTCCGCCCAAAAATCACTCTTGAAACCTTGTATCTTATGTAGGCAAAAAGTTTACCTTCTTCTCATATTTGGAAGTATTTATAGGTGGTGAAAATTTATCCCAAAAGTATTTTCAACGGTAAAAAAACTAGCTATTGGACCTGTCGGGCGTCCGATTCTATTGTTCTGTGTCCGATAGACAACAAAAGCTTCAAAATTCAATCCTTTTTGTGTTGGATGATTGATAAAAGGAATGAGTGTCCGATCGAAGTGTCTGATGTGTACTCGCTGATTGTTGGATGTTAGATACTGGGTTGAGCGTTCGATAGGTAGAATTCCTTTTTAATCCCTCTTGATTTGTTATCCTCCTTCTTCTATTTTGCAAGATACCTGTTTCTAATCATTTCTCATATAAAAACATTAGTCCAAATCAGCATTTTATTTCATTGTCATCAAAACCAAGAATTGATCAATCTAATTCTTCAGCGGGTCACCTGAATGACGCGAAATATAATTTCAATTGACTAATCTACCGCTATAATTTCTAACAGAACCAATTTCACACAAGACTAATTACATAATCAAGTAATAAAAATCTCAATAAAATAATCTCAAATGAGATTTGAAATAAATTAAAAAACCGTAAAAGTGTTTTGTCCCAAAACAGATCTAAAATAAATTAAAACACCTTAAAAGTAGAAAATAATGTATTACATCATTTGTTCAAAGTTCAAACATAACAATTCCAACTTCACACAAGTTAAATAAATTCATTTAGGATTAAGTGGTTAATACCTTTAAAAAAAAAGAATAACTTAATTTAGTTAGATAAAATATATTTTATATTTATTAAATTATTTTTAATTCATAAACGGGTTATCGGGTCAATCCGTGAGTGATCTAAATTCGACATATTTTCTTATTTGGGTTCATCAGGTACAATCTGATTTTGATCTAAATCCGCGAAGTCTGAACCCAAATCTATTAATTTTGTTTGATTCGTATCATATTTTCAGTTCATTCGAAATTGCCACCCGCTAAGTCGCTAACCGTTTGTAGTAGCCTGGAATTGGAAGTGTTGGCAATAATTCAGACTTTTAGCCCAACTTCGCAGTGGTAGCCATGAAGGCATTTAACACAACCAAGAGATTGTAGGCCATGCTTTTAGCCAGAACTAGATTGTAGCCTTAGCGGTTTCTAGCTTTGTCCAACGACACGATGTAGCCTCAGACTTTTGGCCAATCTGGTGTCGATCTGGAGTAGGCCTCATTTACAAATGAATCAACCCATCATTTGTCCAACGACATGATGTAGCCAGACTGGTGACCAAATCCATATATTTAAACATTGGGAGCTCTAGAAGCATTTAATACAACCAATTAAGCGTTAAATGCAACTGAAAAAACCTGCCAAATCTAAAAATCCAGTGATATGGCTCACTTCAAGGGTGTTTGGCAACACGCGGTGGGTTGTCAGGCGACAACCTTAAGCGAATGGATCTGAAGCTGCACCCGCATAGAACAATTCATGGCTTAGATAAAATCACCTCAACTCGGTCTTATTTGCGCTGTTGATTTAAAATTTTAAATCAAGGTCCAAATCAAATTGATTGGCCCGATTTGAGCCGTGGGATGCATGGTGCAATTGCAATCCCAGCCTTTCATCTTAAGCGAATGCACTTGTCTTGCTCGAAATTACTATTATGAATAATATCTTGTCAAGAAATAATTTACCAAATATCACTTGCACAAAAAAAAATGATGTCATTTAGCCCTTAGCTCACTATATTTTTAAAATCTTTTCTACAACTTTTGAGTAAAAGATAGCCGAGAAGAGGAGCTTACTTACAAGGTGATAAATTGAATTGTTGATTAGATATTTTTGAAGTTGTTTTAAAGTTGAATTTTTCCCGTAATAGTTAATAACCTAGTAGTTGTGCCCATGTGTGACGAAGATCGCTTGAATTGCTTTTTAGATTGTAAACGGTTCACCGGTTGTATCTTTGGAGATGATAGTGATCATTAATGTTTACGAGGTTGATAAGTGCACTATGAAAGATGAAGTTAGAAACCATAATTCTCTTCCAAAAAAAAAAATTAGAAATCATAATTTATAAAATGTTTCGGATTGCCACAACAACCATCATATCGACTCATCAGCATCGTGATTGCCAACATCATGATTCCCACGAAAGGTATAATCACAGATCATCAAGGTCCGAGAGGGCAAATTCGTATTTGAGGAGCATTTGAAAAAGGTGAATGAACATGGTTGGAAAGATGCGGAAGAAGAAGGCAAATCATTTTTTTATCTAACATAGAATGGGAATCTCCCGTTCTCACTAATTTTAATGGTTTTGATTGAACTCAATTTATGATCGGATTTAATCAAATCTTTGATAGGTGAATTTTTAAGGTGACTAGAGTTGGATACTTGGTCAATTTACAGTTCAATTGGTTGGATCGACTAATCCAATTTGGATTTAAAAACATGGGAAAATCTTTGTTAACAAAATTACATTGGGGGTTTTTCCCTTTTTTCCCCATGATTTTCAAAAGTTAACGCCACTCCAATTTGAAGATCAAAAGGTGAGGGGCAACTTTGACTAATAACATTATCAACAAAATGAGATGGAGTGTATGTGGTATAGATGTTTAAAGGTATAAATCATATTGCTAATTGTTTGCATGCAACGTTTGACTAATTACCTACATGTATCCCACTCACGTAAACTCGTACATCATTTTTCTAACAAAAAACTTTCCTTGAAACACGTTTTCTTTTTTTTTTTGTCGAACCCATAATGGTGGCAACAACACAAATAGATTATAATTAAAAAAGCTTGCCAGTTAGCCTACAAATGATGGAGTGGATGTTAGCATAAAGTTAAAAGAAACTTAAATATATTGAGTGTTATTATCATTTTACCCCCTTAAACTATATCACTACCATCAATTTATCCCATAATATTATTTTTTAGTCACTTTGTTCCATAGATAATTCAGTGCAGCATGTTAACAAAATTTAAACAAAAATACCCTTTTATTTTATAGCATTACTATATTATTATTGTCACTTTATCTCTTTAAATTAGAGTGATATAATCGCTTTACTTCCTAATAGTATTTTCTAGGCATTTTACCCCATTGTTAACCTAACGAATATGTTCAAAATTTTTTTAATGGATTTACCTTTTTGATAGATAATTTAAAATAAAAAATTTGGAATGATTATTATTCCTTTTTTTTCACTTTAAGAGTTCCAAAAACATAAAAATAAAAGCATTTTCTCATTTTTTTTACACTTATTAATACTAGAAAAAAAAAAGAGATAAGAGAGAAAGAGACAGAAAAATAGATTTTGCAAAGAAAGAAAATAAGAAAAATTCTAATATTATTGTATTACTTTAATGTCGCTAGGATTATGATTGGAATTGGGTGATAAACAAAAATAATAATAATTTTAAAACAATAAAAATATTGAATTCTTTCTTATTTGTATATTTTTTTTAAAAAAAAGAATTGAACTCTCTCTCTCTCTCTCTCCCCCCTCCCTCCTTCCCTACCATTCTTTTTTTTTTTCAATATTAATAATATTGCCAACAAGAAAGAGATTAATGCTCTAAATTTTTTTCTTGATACTAAAAAAGAGAAGAGTCACTCTAAATTTTTTTTTATTGTTTTTTTTTATACAAAGAGGAGGATACTTTCTTTTGAAGTTTTTTAACTTGCTAAATTGGTTTAATGGTGGGATAAATTGTCTAAAAAATAACTATAGGGTAAATTGATAATAAGGCTATAGTTTATGGTGGCAAAGTGATAATAATTTTAAGGACTAAATATGTCTTTTCACTTGGATTAACAAACTCCGTTAAGTTTGACCATTAGCTTTTGGGATAAAGTGACTAAAAAATAATGTTAAAGAGGAAATTGATAGTAGTATCAAACATTAAGGGAATAAAGTAGTAATAACCCATATATTGAGCCTTTTATCCATGGCTTTTAATTTTTAGGGATTTGAACTTGTACATTTAAACGATTACATTTCCAATAAAATTAGGATAATGATTTATAAACTTCTAACTTTAATGTTCCTTTAATTTTTCTATTTGGTCAAAAGACAAAAAGGTTTTATTCTCTGAGCTAAAGCTCATTGGAATATTAGCTTGCTTGCACAGTAAAAACAAAATAGAAATGTACACGAATATTCAATGTTGTTAGTCACGGACCAGACTGATCAGTTCGATTGGTCAGACCATGAGCTGTCCTTTTTCTCGAGATGGTTTGTAACACAAAATCGCTTTGGTAAAAAATTAGTCAAAACCGTAAAAAATCAGCTAAACTAGTGACTTAGTTCGATTGGTTGATCCGGTTCTCAAACTTTTCTTTCTTATTTTCCCCAAACATAATTTGAGTTATCTAAATTGTAACACTTTAATTAATTAATAGGAATAAGAAAATGCCCCACTTAGTGTAAATACCAAAATTACTTGCTTTGCTAAATAATCTCTGAATCAAGATATTTTCATCCTTATTATCTTAGCAATTTAACATCAGTAATTCTAACTTGCATTAATTTATTTTAATTTAGTTTTTCAAATGATTTTGGAGAATGGACATATTTTAGCCATGGATTTACATTTTTATATATAATTATTAGGTGTATATTTGATTGCAAGTCTAATATTTTTGAAACATTTTTTATGATCGACTGAATATAACCAAGAATTTAATTTCAATATCCCTGAAACTTATAAAAATATAAAATAATTATGACATCATACTGAAGTCAGTAGGTTTTTGAGAATGGTCTTATTGATCCGATCAGTTAATCTCTAATCCAATAGTTTAGATGAGTCACTATTAGGCCGGAGTTTAACAACATTACAAATATTCAGTAATTTTTTATTGCATTGACTATACTTTCCAAGGAATTTACCTTTAACGAATGATAGTCTAGGAAAAGCAATTGCTGTTTATCTCCACTCATCACGTACTCAAATCCAAAGTATCTTCAAAGTGAAGACAATCTTCTTTGTTGTTTGGCTAGAATAAACCAATTTTTACAAGCAATTACTTTAGCTCCTCTAATTACCTTGGAAAGTGAAGATCTTTCTCTTCTGCTATTGGTCATCTCAAAGTCCCAATTATCGTCTCATTCTATTCTTTCCCTTCCGATATTTTTCAACTGGGCCAGGCTGCGTGAGAAACAAATGAATCGTGGTACCCAAACAGGCCAACCTAAGAGGGAGAATAATTGAAGGACGGACCTCTTCATCCACTCGTATAGGATAGATGCCAAAGCAATTGAATTTCTTCAACGTAAGATGGACAGCAACAGGAACCTTCATGCAAAGCAGTATCTGGCACGTTGCATTCAGCATGTACTTCCACAGCCAAAAAGCAAATGCTTTATAAAGTAAAGCAGAATGAAATTTGTGGCTACACTTTCAACTATTAGAGTAGAATATACTTTTCTTGCATTTCCAAGTCGATGCCTAAGATGTAAGAGGAAAGGGAGGATTTGGATCAATGACCCCTAATTTGGGATTCCCAATTTTATTCATTGGATAATACTTAACTATAAAGTGGAAATTACAAATTTTTAAGGGAAACTTTGTAAATATTTTTGTCATACATGCTGTTTACCACCTTTTTAGATTTCAAATATAAATATCGTGAAAGTATCATGGAAAAATTCTTATAAAATCCTCCCCAAAAAAATGCAATATAAATTTAGCTATGTTTGGACTTCATAATCTTACGATACTTTTGTAGAAAAATAAGGAACTTCTGCGACCAAAAGCACTGGTTGCATAATTTCTCGTGTTTTAGTTGTTGCACTTTATGTTGTCCCTTTTATGTGATGAAAACCTATGTGTTGTTCAATTGACCGTACTCAGTTTTTTTTTCTTTTTCTTTGAGTGTAAGAGTCGGTAATAGATTCAGGCAACAAGAACATTAATGATGCCAACATTAGAAGTAAAACGCCGGAAACAAGTAATAACTTCAAAATCTTAGTGCGTCTTCTGGGATATCTGTCCGTCGCACATGATTTATCTAGTGCATCTTACTCTTTCGTGTGGTTAGCGGGTTATTATACGGAATGGAGTTTACCTAGTGTGCACTTTCGATAGTGGCCGCGGGTTCCTTATAAAAAAAAAAACTTCAAAATCCTCACATAATTGTACAGCAAAGATTATCACCAAATGGCCAAAAGATGCATGGACCAAGGATAAATTTCTGAAGCCAAGGGAAGAGGATAAAAGCAGAGTTTTCTTTTCTTTTTGGAAATAAGAAAAAAGTACAATCTAATAGGGTTACACAAATAGGGACAAATCATTTTTAAAATGCACCAAATTCTATGAATCTCTAGTGGAGTTGTTTTCTTCCCATGATGGTAATAATTGATGAATATATATTGTCAAAAGAAAGTTTGAATCTGACATTTCTTTTATCAATTTTAAAAGGCTTACACCCGCGAATATTTTAAGCTGTCTCTGAAAATAGATTCTGATTCAGATGTCGTTAAGCTTATGTCGCAATCATGGGCTACCGATTGAAGAAGAATTGTTTAGAAAATACTAGTATGTATACCCTAAAGTATAGGTTATGTTGAGTTTAACTATTTATATTAGGATAACTTATGTATACACTGTCGGTGTAAAATTTTTTTACACAAACAGGTTTAGATCATTTTATATAATATAAATTCAAATTTGAAATTTAAATTATGTATATTTGGCATATATTCAAGGCTGCTAGTGGGAAAATAAATTACTGCATTGTCAGTACATAAAAAGTTAATCCATCTAATAAATGACATTTTATCTTACTAATACATTGTTATTTCACTTAAATAAATGAAGTCTTTAGACAAAGTCTCTAAGAACTTATGCCTAGATAAATAGAATTATAGGTATTATGACAATAAGATACATTTAACTAGGGTTTATTTTTAAAGATTATTAGTCAATAATATTAATAGAGTACACTATTAATACAAAATATACTAGTACATACTATATTTCTTCCTTTTGAAGAAATTAGAAGATCTCATTTAGTATAATGTGTAAATATCAAGCTAGTTATCGGAGTACATATAAGATGAGCAAGTTAACTAAATTGATTTATATAGAGAATATTATATGCATAACTATGTGAGTACTAATGATATATTCTCTAAATGACATATGTTTAAATGATCTTTTTCAATTGAGAATATCATAGTGTTTTGACCGTGAATTGTTATACATTAACTTTGTTGAACGTTATATATATATATATATATATATATATATATTAATTTAATAGGGATGCCATCCTTAATTTATTTATAATCGAAAAAAATACAGCGATTTAGAGGGGGGCCAAACCTGATCTCTGTTAAAGGAAAAGAAACATGTAATGATAAAAAAAACGCACATATGATGGAATTCTAAAGACCTAACAGATCAATCAAAAGAAATCATCCACATGAGGGTGCCCCACATTTGTGTGACTGCGAGTGAGCATGGGAATTTGGTTTAACATCTTGACGTGTTTGCATTGTTTTACCTTTTTTGAAAGCTATTTTCTCGATTTATTTGAAATCACTTGGGTAAATTGCTCTTGAACTAGGTTCTGGTCTTGATCTTTGTCTTTTTGGCGTTGTGAATCATGTTCTTCTTCTTCATTTTTGTCGTCATTGCATGTTGTACTTGAACGAATAAAAAGTATTTGATGTGGTCGGGGAACCGTACCATGTAATTTCCCCCATTTAATCTCTTCGAACACATCTTTAAATTGTGGCATTGGATTTTGAGGCAAAGAGGATTTCATGGCAAAGAGGATTTCATTTTTGTTCTTGTACTTGTTCTTGTACCCACAAGGGTTGGGTCTCCACCTGACACTATATCACGTGGGTCATGAACTTGGTCTATCTTCGAGAACGAACCGTTTGCCACAGCAGACGTAATTCCATTAACTTTCTGTGAGTAGTCGATAGCCTCCATCGCCTTATCTTCCGATGCAGCCTCTGTGAATGTGCTATTAGCTGGATGAATGGAATGGTCATCGTCAGACCTCAGATCAGTGAATTTTCCCTCCTCGAGTGGATTCGAAGTTGAAATCTGCAATCCAGCATCTGCTCCATCCTCCGGCACCACAGCCACAGATGAATTAGATGGAGGAGGCAGCGCCTCATCCACTGCCCGCGTTTCCACAGCAGCAGGTTCCAAGATATTGCCCAGATCAGCAGCTTCCTTTCCTGTGTTCCGTGCGTGATCCACGGCAACAACCGGCTGCACGGGCGTGCCACCCTCCGCCATCAGATTTTGTGCCGCCTCCTTGTCTTGAACCTCAACCCACTGTTTGGAGCCAAAACCCACTCGAGGAGGATGCCCAGGTTCTTGCATCTCTCCTTCTGTCTTCTTTGTCCGCAATGACGGATTCAATACATGGCATTCATCCACCATGTGTCCCTGGCGATAGCAATGAGAGCAGTATCTAGGGATGTTCTCTGGTACAAGATCCTGCCAAAAGCCTTCGTGCGCACCATTTCCAATCCAGATTCTCGAAGGCCGCGGCTTCAATAAGTCAACTTCAACACAGACCCTTGCAACGCTTGGTCTAGAAACGACCACAGTCGCTGCATCGATCAGCAATGGAATGCCGAGGACTCCCACAACTTGAAACAGTGCCTCCTTGTGGAACAAATGTAATGGAAGTTTAGGCAGTTGAAACCACATCGGAACTACTGACGGTTCTCGATCAACATGGAAAGCAGGCGACCATTTGAAGACTCGCATAGGGGATCCATGGACATACCAGATCCCCCGAGACCAACATCTATGAAAATCAGTTTCATTATGAAAACGTAACAACACATGTCGTGGGTCGAGCAGCCCAACCGTGACTGCCTCGCGCAAATCCAGCTTGAGAAGAAAAGTTCTAATGTCCTCCAGTTTTGGCCGCTCCCTGGAGAACTTGCCCTGTGACAGCCCCACCACCCCCTAAGGCATACTAAAGGGGTTAGCAGACTGCCTGCCCAACTCTCGCCATGACTAACGAGGCAGTTAAATACAACCTAAAACGTTTCGGGATACAATAGCGCGCTTACACGATTCAAAATCGCAAAAGTGGAAAACAAAAAAAAAAAAGAAATCGAAACCGCGAATGAATAGTGATTGCCACGCCACAATCCAGACCGAATCCAATCAACTACCAATAACATTACATAACTCTAGAGAATGAACATTTCCAAACCAAATAGGATACATGACCATGGTTAAATAGTTTATACACATACGTTTGTAATCTACAAAATAAAAGGAAAATATTTAGATCCAAGTACATTTAGAGTTTCCAACCATCGAGGAGCTTTACAAAAGAATATATTAAAACTAGCTCAACTCGTACATCACAACATCATAGTCTCCAAAAGGTTGTTCCCTGTAAGGAAAACAAAATTTAATGAAGTGAGCTTTCGCCCAATGAGGTACCATCACTCATGCATTCAAGGAGTACATAATCACAATAATACACAATTCAAATAAGTTCATCAAATGAGCACAACTAACACCACACAATAAATGGAAGAAAAGGATACAGACGGCTCTCAATAGCCCTTTTCCACTCTTGGCATACTTGATCTCACCCCATTGATGCTCCGTCAATGTATAAAAGTAACCAATACCGTAGACCTCACTTTTCTACAATTTCCTTCTACTTCACATACTCCTACCGGGCCCGAACTCCAATCAGTTCAGTAATGGTAATACTCGAGTATACCGGAAACAAGAGTCTCATACTCAACGATTCCACATAAACAGTCTCTATGGCTTGTCAATTTTCTCGACCAAGCCCTGGCTGGCTCGATTCAATTGACCACCAATGGGGTTGAGCTCAGTGATAACAGTAATGGTCATTGAATACACGTCCAAACGACACCAATTCAAATATGTTCAAGTGCAATTCAATTGATACAGTAAACAGTCACATAAGCCATAGAGCGCGAGAGTGATAAAGTACACCCTCGTCTCAACCAATTTCATCCATATACATAAGCATTTAAGTCATAAATTTCAAGCATAACAAAGCCATGAAGCAACAATCACGTGAGTAGAACACTCACCAATCAAACATAGAGTGAAATCACAAATTTCTGTCCAACGAGCGCTCCGCGACACCGGCACATCCTAAAACATTCAATAAAACATAATGAGACTCAAATACGAGTCATAAACCGAATCCACATACTACTAGAGTAAGACCAAATAGAACGTATAAGTGCAAAATCAAGCTAGGCCATGTGCGGAAATGAAGTTTAGGTTGGAAAACAAAAGACAGATTTGACGTTGCTTAACGGAACGAATAACACTGAAGCTACACTTATCGGATTGAGATGCAATTTACACCGTTTCGAAGCTAAGATAAATGGCTACAACTTTGATGAGGCCACTCAGTCCAGTTCGTATTGTAGCTAGGTCAAAATTTCAATGTGCCAAACCAGAATCGTACAAACAGGTTAACTAACCGCATTACGGTTAAATGACCATAACTCAGGCTACCGAAGTCCAATTGGGGCATTTCCAGGGCCGTTAGAAAGCTAAGACACAGCACTACAACGTTTGTGTTTTAGCCAAATTCTAATTCGGTAAGGATCAGGGTGAAAAGTCTCGGTCAGATGGGGTGAAGTGTCAACTCTGTCCACCGAACTCTACCTAGGGCAGTTTGGGGGTATTTCTATCTTTTCATAGGCTACGGAACTTGGATTGGGTTAAAAATATACAGGCAACTATAAAATATCATTTCCTATAACTTTTATGTTTTAACCTAAGGCTGATTTGGCCTCCAATCTAGCCGAACAAAACCGGGCAGAACAGGGGTTAGTTGAAACCCTAATCTGGAAATTTCGGTACAAAGCGGAAATTTTTCGCAAATAGCTACAATTTATACATCAAAGTTTCATTCTAGACCATTCCAAGCCATCATCCATGGCCATGCAATATTAAACACATAAAAACAGAAAAATCATGAATAATTATGAAAATTCACTAATCTCCACCATAAGTCACAAAATCTTACACAAAACCAACTCTATGACTAACACAAGTCATTAATTTCACATTATCAAGACCAAAGAAGGAATCCCTTAGCTACTCACCTTGCAACCTCATGAAAAGAGACAACTTAGCACCACTTTCTTCCAAACCACTTCACCAACAACTTCACTACTACTAAACTAAGAGTTTTTATGGAGAAATTGGAAGTTTAAACGGTTGATTTGCTAAATTTGTGCAAGAAATAGAAGAAACAAGTTGAGAGCTTTCTTTTCTTTTCTTCTAGTGAGGGCCGGCCAAGATGCTTCATGAATAAAGATGATTTTGGGTCCAAATTGAATATTTAGTAAAGTAAATGAATAGTGGTCAAAGTCCAACTTTAAATCATAAAGTGACACTTGTCACCTTTTTAGTGCAACTCTATCCTTTTGTCTCTTCAATGATAATCCATCTAGGTAACCTCTACTTATCTCTTAACACCTGATAAATTAAATCCGATACACACAACTTAACCTAATTGACCGAATTTTACTAAACTTACCGCACTAGTGGGTCCCATATCCGGTATATACTTTTAAAACCTCATGAACTAACTTATGTTATAAAGATAATTTAAAAACTCTATTTACTCATAAAAATTATTTAGAAAATTTTTCCTAATAAATAAAATGCATAAAAGGCATGTAATTAAATAAAATAAAGCCTAGAAAATAAGAAAATTCACGGGTTCTCACACTCTCTCCCCCTTAAAAGCATTTTGCCCTTGAAATTTTCTCACATTGATTCATGAACAGTTCAGAGTATTTCTTTTGCATCTCTTCTTCCACCTTCTAGGTAGCTTTCTCTATCCCATGGTTTCTCCACAAGATCTTCACCAACAGAATCTGTTTGTTTCTCAACTCCTTAACTTTTCGGTCAAGCAACTGTACAAGTTTTTCTTCGTAGGTGAGGGATTCATCTATTTCGATTTCCTCCAGTTGTAAGATGTGAGACGGGTCGGGATAATACTTCTTAAGCATCGAGACGTGGAAGACGTTGTGAATTCTGGATAGACTTGATGATAGTTCAAATCGATACACTACTTTACCCACTCTCTGGAGAATCTTGAAAGGTCTGACAAATCTCGGTTGGAGTTTCTTTCCTCTACCCGCCGTGATGCTCCGTAATGGTGTGACCTTGAGGAAAATACGGTCCCCAACTTCGAACTCCAAGTCTTTTCTTCGATTGTTTTGGAGTCTTTGTCGTATCAACTTGACTTTTTCTCGTGCCTCCTCTATCCACGGAATAGCCGTTGGATCTAGGACTTTCCTCTTGCCGACTTCATCCCAGTAGATCGGTGACCGGCACTTCCTCCCATAAAGTGCTTCGTATGAAGCCATTTGAATTGACGAATGGTAGCTGTTATTGTAGGCAAACTTTACTAAGGTCATATGTTGACCCCAATTATCTCCAAAATCCAGAATACAGGTTCTTAACATATCCTCGAGAGTTTGGATTGTTCGCTCCGATTATTCATCCGTCTGAGAGTGATAGGTGGTGCTTAGGTTAAGTTTAGTCCCCAGTGCCTCTTGAAATTTCTGCCAAAACCTAGATACGAAACAGGGATCTCTATCCGAAACGATACTCACAGGAACTCCATGCAGTCTCACGATCTCGTCCATGTATACTTGAGTTAGTTTCTCCATGGAATACTTCATGTTTACTGGTAAGAAATGGGCCGATTTGGTTAACCGGTCGACGATCACCCAAACAGCGTCATGTTCTCATTGCGTTCGTGACAAACCTGAAACGAAATCCATTGTGATGTTTTTCCACTTCCACTCGGGTATCTCAAGAGGTTGTAATAAATCCGATGGTTTTTGATGTTCCGCCTTAACCTGTTGGCAAACGAGACATTTTTGTACGTACAGAGCGATTTCCTTCTTCATGTTATCCCACCAATAAGCTCCTTTTAGATCCTGATACATCTTGCTACTACCCGAATGGATCGTGTATTTGGATCGATGAGACTCCTCTAAGATCTCCGTCTTTAACGTTTCATCTTTAGGTACCACCACACGGTTTCGATATTTCAAAACACCTTCGGGACTAAAGTTGAAGTCGGTCGATTCCCCTTTTTCCACATTCTCTCCCCACTTTCGCACCATTGAATCCTCCTTTTGCGCTTCTTTAATTTGTTCCAGTAGGGTGGATGTTACCTTAATATTACCAAAAATCACCTTATGACTCCCAAGGCAGGGTTTCCACTCACAAACGGATTCTAACAAATCCCACTCCTTAATCATTAGCCCTGCTACTTGAGCCTTTAGATTTAAGGCATTAGCCACCACGTTCGCTTTTTCCGGATGCTTGTTGATGGTGCAGTCGTAGTCCTCCAAAAATTCCATCCATCGTCGCTGTCTCATGTTCAACTCCTTCTGTGAGAAAAGGTACCTAAGGCTTTTATGGTCAGAGTACACCTCGAAAGTCACCCCATATAGGTAGTGCCTCTACTTTTTCAGAGCGAAAACAACCGCGGCTAACTCAAAATCGTGGGTGGGGTAGTTATGCTCATGGGGTTTTAACTTTCTAGAGGCAAATATCACATTCCGGTTCTGCATCAACACATACCCCAGACCTTCCCGCGACGCGTCGGTATAAACGGTAAATCCTTCTACCCCGTTAGGCAAGACTAAAACTGGTGCCATGGTTAATTTTTTTTTCAACTCTTGAAAACTCGCTTCGCATTTGGCATCCCATAAAAACTGACCATGTTTCTTCGTCAGGTCGGTTAAAGGATCGGCCAGCTTGAAAAAATCTTTAATAAAACGCTGGTAGTACCTCGCCAAATCTAGAAAGTTACGAATCTCCGTGGGATTTTCTGACCTCTTCCAATTGGTCACGGCCTCTACTTTCGCCGAGTCAACCGAGATGCCCTTTTGAGAAATTACGTGCCCTAAGAAAGAGATTTTTTTCAGCCAAAACTCGCACTTACTGAACTTGACGTACAACTGATGCTCTCTTAGGTTGCAAAACGACTCTTAGGTGCTACTCATGCTCCTCACGAGTTTTGAAATAGACCAGGATGTCGTCGATAAAGACAACGACGAATCGATCCAGGTAAGACTTAAAAACCCTATGCATTAAATCTATAAAGGTAGCAGGGGCATTGGTTAGTCCAAAGGGCATAACTGCGAATTTATAGTGATATATCTCGAGTTGAAAGCAGTTTTCAGAATATCTTCCTTCCTAATCAACAGTTGGTAATACCCCTGTCGAAAATCTAATTTCGAGAAGACCACTGCTCCTTGCAACTGGTCGAACAACTCATCAATATGGGGGCAGTGGATACTTATTTTTAATCGTCATATTGTTTAGCCCCCGATAGTCTATACACATTCGCAGACTCCCGTCCTTCTTCTTCGCAAACAATACAGGAGCTCCCCAAGGAGACCCACTCTCTTGAACGAACCCCCGCTCCAAAAGGTTTTGTAACTGTAATTTTAATTTCTTAAGTTTCGCAGGGGCCATCCGATACGAAATTTTTAAGATGGGTGACGTTCACGGTAATAGGTCGATTTTGAATTATATCTCTCTTTTCGGAGGTAGGGCTACTAACTCATCGGAAAAAACATCTGGATATTCCTTCACTATGTGCATATCCTCTACCTTCAGTTTATCAGTGGGAGTATTAATTAGAAAGGCTAAGAATCCTTGCGCCCTTCTACTTAGTAGTTTTCTATCCCGAATGCCCTAGATCAAGGCAGATGAGGCTAACCTATCCCTTATATTTAACTTTAAGGTCACCTCCCCAAGAATACGAAATTCTACCACATTTTTCTTGCAATCCAGTTGAGCATTGTACCTGGCTAACCAGTCCATGCCCAAGATTACATCATATCCCTTAATGGACAGGCTTATCAAATCTCCTAACAATTTTCTCTCTCCTACCCAAATCTCACAGTCCTTATAAACTATGCTAGTAATCAAACGATAGTCCCCAGTAGGCGTACTAACTTCTAGGTTATAAGGTAGACTAGTAGGTTTTATATCAATACCATACATAAAATTAGGGTTAACGAAGGAATGGGTAGCTCCGGGATCTACTAAGACCTTCGCAAATCGAGAGAATACAGGGATCGTACCTTCTACGATCTCAAAAAAATCAGGGACCGGGACCTGTTGTGGCTCTAATGAGTACACTCAAGCTGACACCTTGGGTTTCGTCCCGTCAACCTTAACTGGTCCAGAATTGGTTTTCGACGGCGGTTAACTCCCCTTTCCATCTTGCTTTAGAATCGGGCAGGTGGCAAGCTGGTGGTCTGCACTTCCGCAACGCAGACACTTTCCTTCCTTCTTCCATCAGTTGTCCTCTGTGTAGTTCGGCTTTTCGCAATACCCACAGGTCCATGGGACGTCGAACTCGAACCTCTCTGGAAACCTCCTCTCTGGCTTCTTCCAGCTGAGCTACCTCTTGACGGAGCCCCTCTACCTACGCCCGACTGCTTTCCACCTCCTACTTCCCGTCCAAATTTGGAAGGAGCACTCTTATCCCCCTGCCTCGAATTACTACCAGGAAACCCTCGTTTTTTTGCTTGAAACTTTCTCACTTGAAACCTGGCGCTTTCTACCCGTTGAGCTTTCTCCACGGCCTCACTAAAAGCATTAATTTGGGCCACCGCGAGATCCTTCTGAATTTCTACGTTCATGCCCTGGATAAAGCGTCTTATCCGCCGTTGCTCAGTCATGATTAGGTCGGGGGCAAATTTGGATAGACAGGTGAACTGGCTCTCGTACTCCGTTACGGATTGGGCACTCTGACGAAGCCAAATAAATTCGTCTTCCTTCCGTTCCTGAACTAGAGGAGGGAAGAATTTAGCGTTGAATTCACGCATGAAGTTCACCCAGGTCCTGGGCGTCTGTTTCCATTCCCACTTTTGCCAGATGACATTCCACCAGGAACGAGCCGCCCCTTCTAGTTGAAAGACGACGAAAGTCACCTGCCTCTCCTCCGTATAATGTAAGGCAGCAAAGATGTCCACCATCTTTTCTAACCACCTTTCGGCCACGTCCGGATCGGGCCCTCAAATGAACTTTGGTGGGGCAAATTTCTAGAATCTCTCGAGAGCCCTATCCTCGCTCTCCACGTGATTACCAGGGTTCCCAGGGTTGGGGTTAGGGTTTTAACCCTGTTGTTGCACCACTTGGACTAACAAATTAGTCATTTGCTGTATGGCAGCAGCTATTTGAACATTAGGGTCAACCCTGGGTTCAGGGTTTGGTCCAGATGATGTTTTCCCAACGCTCCTTTCTGATGTGGGTTGCCTACTCCCGCGTTTACGTTCTCGACCACTATGAGTGCCCTCCATCGATCTAAGTCAATCTAAGGTCAAAAGATAAGTATAATGTTAAAGGGCACATAACCCCCTTTTTCGTAACACTAAACATGAACAATTAGGCAAAACAACTATCTCATAAGGCATTTAAACACATAACACATATACATAGAACATATAACCGGATCAAGCAATTATACAAAAACAGTCAGTCAAGTACATACAAAAGTCATCCCATGAAACAAAAAGGAGTCCTCCAAAAACAATATACAAAGTTAGGCCAAAACGGCTAACTAAGAGGCTTTCCTAACTATTTCCTTCATGAAATCAAAAGCGGTTCAAAAGTTCTTGTCTAGTTCCCTACGAAGTCCACCGACTCTCCCCCATGGGTAGAACTAGGGGTACTCCCCTCACTAGATGCATCGCCATTAGGAGCCACTACCTGCGCATTGGCACCAATCACATCCTAGATCAGCGCCTCACACTCATTAACAATGCCTCCAGAACGGTCTCTAACCTCCCGGACGACATTAGTAAGGCGGGTGTTCACCACCTGCAACTGCTCCCTCAGAGCATTAGTTCGTTCCTGCTCCATGGCTATATCTCCTTGGAGCTCTCCAATCCGATCGGCTTGCATCCTTATGACGCTCCTCAATCTAAGCGCCTCAGTGTGATCCCTGACGGCGGCACTCCTAAGCCTCCTCCTCTTATCTAACACCGCTACGACCACGTGGTCAGCATAAGAGTAATACTGGCAACGCCTACAGTGGCGGGTTCGGCTGGCAGTATACCAAAGCCGGATCGGACCTCTCGGTCTCTCCTGGTAGTCAATGACTCGTGGCCGCCTCTGAAGTGGCACACCTCTACCCTCTCCACTCATTCCGGCCATAACCTACAAAGAAAACAAAGGAGTTCATATCTTAAACAACGTAAGCGTAATCACAGTCAACGGTACCTTAATGCTTCCCTCACTTGTCCTAAGGAACAAAATTCACACTTGCCTAGGTCATTTCTAACCTAAACTCTGATACTACCTGTAACAGCCCCACTGCTCCCTAAGGCATACCAAAGGGGTTAGCGGACTGCCTGCCTAACTCTCGTCAGGACTAACGAGACAGTTAAATACAAGCTAAAACGTTCTGGGATACAATAGCGCGCTTACACGATTCAAAATTGCAAAAGTGGAAAACAAAAAAAAAAGAAATTGAAACCGCAAATGAATAGTGATTGCCACGCCACAATCCAAACCGAATCCAATCAACTACCAATAACATTACATAACTCTAGAGAATGAACATTTCCAAACCAAATAGGATACATGACCATAGTTAAATAGTTTATACACATACGTTTGTAATCTACAAAATAAAAGCAAAATATTTAGATCCAAATACATTTAGAATTTCCAACCATCGAGGAGCTTTACAAAAGAATATATTAAAACTAGGTCAACTCGTACATCACAACATCATAGTCTCCAAAAGGTTGTTCCCTGTAAGGAAAACAAAATTTAACGAAGTGAGTTTTCGCCCAATGAGGTACCATCACTCAAGCATTCAAGGAGTATATAATCACAATAATACACAATTCAAATAAATTCATTAAATGAGCACAACTAACACCACACAATAAATGGAAGAAAAGGATACGGACGGCTCTCAAGAGCTCTTTTCTACTCTTGGCATACTTGATCTCACCCTATTGATGCTCCGTCAATGTATAAAAGTAACCAATACCGTAGACCCCACTTTTCTCTAATTTTCTTCCACCTCACATACCCCTACCGGGCCCGAACTCCAATCATTTCAGTAATGGTAATATTCGAGTATACCGGAATTAAGAGTCTCATACTCAAGGATTCCACATAAACAGTCCCTATGGCTTGTCAATTTTCTCGACTAAACCCTTGCTGGCTCGATTCAATTGACCACCAATGGGGTTGAGCTCAGTGATAACAGTAATGGTCGTTGGATACACGTCCAAACGACACCAATTCAAATATGTTCAAATGCAATTCAATTGATACAGTAAACAGTCACATAAGCCATAGAGCGCGAGAATGATAAAGTACACCCTCGTCTCAACCAATTTCATCCATATACATAAGCATTCAAGTCATAAATTTCAAGTATAACAAAGCCATGAAGCAACAATCACGGGAGTAGTACACTCACCAAGCAAACACAGAGTGAAATCACAAATTTCTGTCCAACAAGCGCTCCGCGACACCGGCACGTCCTAAAACATTCAATAAAACACAATGAGACTCGAATACGAGTCATAAACCAAATCCACATACTACTAGAGTAAAACCAAATAGAACATATAAGTGCAAAATCAAGCTAGGCCATGTGCGGAAATGAAGTTTAGGTTGGAAAACAAAAGACAGATTTGACGTTGCTTAGTGGAACGAACACCACTGAAGCTACACTTATCGGATTGAGATGCAATTTACACCGTTTCGAAGCTAAGATAAAGGGTTACAACTTTGATGAAGGCCACTCAGTCCAGTTCGTATTGTAGCTAGATCAAAATTTCAATGTACCAAACCAGAATCCCACAAACAGGTTAACTAACCGAATTATGGTTAAATGACCATAACTCAGGCTATCAAAGTCCAATTGGGGAGTTTCTAGGGCCGTCAGAAAGCTAAGACACAGCACTACAAATTTTGTGTTTTGGCTAAATTCTAATTCGATAAGGATCAGGGTGAAAACTCTCGGTCAGACGGGGCGAAGTGTCAACTCTGTCCACCGAACTCTACCTAGGGCAGTCTGGGGGTATTTCTATCTTTTCATAGGCTATGGAACTCGGATTGGGCTAAAAATTTACAGAAAACTATATAATATCATTTCCTACAACTTTTATGTTTTAACTTAAGACTGATTCGGCCTCCAACCTAGCCGAACAGAATCAGGCAGAACAGGGGTTAGTTAAAACCCTAATCTGGAAATTTCGGTACAAAGCGGAAATTTTTCGCAAATAGCTATAATTTACGCATCAAAACTTCATTCTAGACCACCCAAGCCATCATCCATGACCATGTAATATTAAACACATAAAAACAGAAAAATCATGAATAATTATGAAAATTCACCAATCTCCACCATAAGTCACAAAATCTTACACAAAACCAACTCTATGACTAACACAAGTCATTAATTTCACATTATCAAGACCAAAGAAGGAATCTCTTAGCTACTCACCTTGCAACCTCAAGAAAAGAGACAACTTAGCACCACTTTCTTCCAAACCACTTCACCAACAACTTCACTACTACTAAACTAAGAGTTTTTATGGAGAAATTGGAAGTTTAAACGGTTGATTTGCTAGATTTGTGCAAGAAATGGAAGAAATAAGTTGAGAGCTTTCTTTTCTTTTCTTCTTGTGAGGGCCGGCCAAGATGCTTCATGAATGAAGATGATTTTGGGTCCAAATTGAATATTTAGTAAAGTAAATGAATAGTGGTCAAAGTCCAACTTTAAATCATAAAGTGACACTTGTCACCTTTTTAGTGCAACTCTATCCTTTTGTCTCTCCAATGATAACCATCTAGATAACCTCTACTTATCTCTTAACATCTGATAAATTAAACCCGGTACACACAACTTAACCTAATTGGCCAAATTTTACCAAACTTACCGCACTAGTGGGTCCCACATCCGGTATATACTCTTAAAACCTCATAAACTAACATATGCTAGAAAGATAATTTAAAAATCCTATTTACTCATAAAAATTATTTAGAAAATTTTTTCTAATAAATAAAATGCATAAAAGGCGTGTAATTAAATAAAATAAAGCCTAAAAAATAAGAAAATTCACGGGTTCTCACATGCCCATTAGCGCAAATCTGTAAGGAGCCGCCAATTTGTCTAAGGCATCTTGTGAGAACAAAATAGCAGGTTCACCCTTGTGCATGGATGGAGTGGCCTCGATAGAAAGTGACGGTGTGGAAGATTTATCCAAGAATAGATCAGCAAACGAGTTCCGAAGAAAGATTGGTGAATGCGGAACTTGCCCCCCAGCAGGTGGCTGGAGGGCTGCCATGTCTGGGACCAAACAATGATGCTAGTTCTCAAAGGACATAATTCCCTTGAACTTAGTTTGAAAGAGGCAAATTATCAAACAACTGGTGGATTATAATAAACCTTTATTAATTTGCATTAGTTCTAAAGAAAGTAGCCCTAAAATTTTTGCAGCAAATTAACTAAATCTAGTGCTCCAAGCTCCAGATGTTCAAAATACAACAAATACCCAACCAAGAAGATTAATGAGATAAAAGGAAAAACTTTACCAAAATTTCTGCACCTAATCGTTGGAAGCAGAGCTTTTCCAAGACCTGTGCAGAATGATCACTTGACGGTGGCGGATAAACAATCTTGTTATAGAGGGAAGAACTGAGGATTTTGTTGAAATCCATCTCAATAGGTACTCCAATGTTAATGATTTAGTAGTCAATGTCCCATAATTTCTTGAATTAAAGACACTTTCAGCAAGTGAAAACTAGAGCAGCAGCAAGATGCAATAGTTTTGTATAATTCCGACTTCATTTGATTTCATTTGATTTCGGACGAAGGAAATCACATGTCAAATTTCATTTGATTTGCGGCTTGTTGAACGTTATATATAAATGAGTAATTCATATTATTAGAGATTGAATATAACATGAAGTATGAAAAGCTAATGACAATCTACTAGGATTTAGCACCTTTAATAGTAGAAGTTATCTCATCAACAGCCACTAGCTAAAATATAACTCAATAAATCTTAGTATTAAATGAAAAGATCTTAGATATGAGTATCTAAGTATTTAGTTTTTGAAAGTTATGTTTTGGTAACAAGAAAATCATTAGTCGTATCATTAGAGCTGGCATATACTCCACATTAATGTGAAATAAGTACTGTAAGATATATTAATTACATGGTATTCACTCACGGAAAAGTGAAATTATCTACTTGACTCTTCTCTTTGTTTGGGTGGTCCCGATGTCTTGATCTATAAGTATAAGTTGGTTGGTTAAGTTTAATGGATCATAAATTAAAGAGTTCAATTTATTCAGTTCTTATCATTAAGAATTCTAATATTTATTTGTTGTCAATAAAGTAGAAAACCTAATAGGTTACATATTAAGAGCTTCTCATGCAAGATTAAAGATATCCAAGTGAGAACTAGAATGATAAATTTTTAAAACTTATAGGTTAATTTGTGAGACAAATTAAACATGAGAGATTTATGATACAAATAAGGTGAAGTCTTATAAAACAAGATTTGTTTTTGAAGATGGAAACTAAATCCTTTTAAAAGTTTTTTATGCAATTTCTCTAGGAAGTAGAAACTCTATTTGTCAATATATATATACCCTTAAAGTTTAAACTAGTGTTAAATACATTAAACCTTCTGAACATCGCCCTAATTTATTTATTCTCTTGAACTTATTAAATTGACACTTCATCCCCTACTTGATGTTTTAGGAGGAAAGTGCCCCTTCTATATTAATTATTTTTATATTTCTTTTTCTCATTTTTTTCCTTTTCTACTTATCCTCTTTTTTTTCTCCTTTCTTTCATGTGATCAACTACTTTCTTCTCTTTTCTATTATCATCTATATATTGTTTTTTAATATGCGTAAATTTATCCTTTCTTTAGTTGTATCTTTTTAAATTTTTATTATTAGAAGTAATAATGATCACAAACTGTGTGTTGTAACAAAGTATCTATTAGCTACGTGAATAGAATATTTCATATAGCATTTAAACTAATACATCTAAAGTTTAGAATTAACTAGTTATAAATAGTAAATGTAACAAATAAGCAGATCGTAATAACATGATGTTTAATCAACTATACATAATAAAAATACTATTTAGTTTTTTTGGTATACAATTTTAAATATTGAGTAATTAAAAATTTTAGTTTGCTAATATCTATCATTTTTTTTATTATGACAAACATATAGTATTTTCGCATACTATATATTTTATCATGAATTTCCTAATAGTATAAGTAAATAAACTAAAACAATAATGAAATTATAAACAAAAGAAAACTACAATTTTATTACAAGCATACAATTGGCAATAGAAATAGGAAAGTGAAGAAAATCATATTTAAGTAAGAATAAAATTTTCCTAACAATGTATGCACTAACTAAGTCAGATGCATGCCCCATTTACAAAACTTGCAGAATTTACATTTTGCACGTGTTGCATTCAGCCCCAATAATATGTACATTGTCAAGTGAATAATGTAGCAAGGGCAAAATAAAATAAAAACAAAAATCATATAGTAAGGGCAATTTCATCTTAAAACATCAAGTAGGGGGCAAAGTGCCTATTTAATTTATTCAAGTGGGGCAAAGAGCAACTAGGAGTCTAACGACAAGTTTGAGGTATGCATATAACAATTAAACTCAACCTATAGTCAAGTTTTGCATTTATAAATTTCTAAATAGTCCACATGTGATTTTTTTACAAATATATGAGTCGTAAGCGAGTATAAGGTATTAAAGGTCGAACCCACAAGAAAGACGAATAACTAAAGTTTCTCTACTATTTAGACTATCAAAAAATTAAAATAAATAAACTAGGCTACAAATGGATAGAAAAATGTAAATAAAAGCTCCTTAGATAATGGAATCCTTATCTACTCATGCTAGTGCAACTCCTTAACCAAATGAGTACCAAAACCTCGACTAAATTATGACGTAATTTCCTAATATTCGTGATACCCACTTTCGCCGGTATAACAACTATACCTATAGTTAATTCATACCTACTTTCGTGGTTAAAAAATGTTGGTTCTTGATCAAAATAAATCATATATAAGTAACAATAATTTCTCTAATCAAATTTAACAATGAAATTAACAAAAATCTCATACCTCAATATTGCATTAAAAAATGTAAATAATTTGTACCATAAAAAATTAATTTGGGTTGGGTTGAGGCGCAGACTAGGTCACTCTCTTTAAGATTATTCGCGCCTTTGCAAAATATCTTCCATTGTAGTAAGTCTCAACATATCACCTCCAGGATGCAACAGCTTAACCTATCTCACTGTAGTCTACTCTAATTTATATTATTGGAGTAAGGCACAAATCTTACACAACACTGTTCTTTGCCCTATAAACTCTAATTGTAGTGAGAGGAATAAAAAGTAGAGAATAGTCTAAAGATGGCAAAGTATGTATCAGGTTTGATTGATAGATGCCTCTATTTATAAGTTAAGAAATTAGGAGTATTAAAATACCAATATTAAGAGGAATAAACACGTCATATTTCAGCTACAAATTGAAAAGTTTAGATTCATTGTATAATGGTAAAAAATTCACTAAATGAATTCATAAACCTAATCATTACATAGGTTACACAATTCAAAACATAAATCTCATTTTAAAAACATAATTTACACTTTTGAATGGTTTTATTTGTAGCTGAAAATTCATTGAACAATTCGTAATTTATTGTGTTTGAATTCAAAATAAATATGTGATATTTTGTATTAAAATATCCAACAATCCCCCACTTATTTTAATTAAAAAATATAATACTCAAAACTTAACATTTAATAGGGCAAAGATTTAAAGTTCAGGCATAATGAAGGTGGCAATGCCTTTAAACCTTCACTTAACGCTCAATAATTTCCGTACCAGAGTCATAGTGGATTTAGCCTTTAAACGATGACTACTTGAGGGCACGTGGAATCATATCACACACATGAATTTTTCAATGTTTTAAAACAGATTTCATAAGCCAGCACATTTACAACCTTGTGCTTTATCCCGATTTTTATGATTATTCTAGCGAACCAGCTCAAATTCTCATAGGAAGCGGCCTAACTGCTACACTCATATAGTTGAGTTTATCAAAGATGCTCCTATGACTTGGACATCCCACCCATAAGGGCTATAGAACTTATTAAGAGATTAAAAATCTCAATCTCACTTATCGTCATAGGATTACAAATGTACTTACATCATAGGGATAGACAATATAATCAAAGTAGTGCATATTAATAAAGCAAATTACTCTATGATGCGTTTGTCTCCAGTCTAGTTCTTGGGATCTCCAGTCCCTAGATGGTTGTATCCTCATAGGTAATTTTTAACATATATTGGGTTTTTGTTTTATCCCCCTCGATGCATATCATATCCTTGATTCAAGTTTGAGATTTGTTGAAGATATCTGATATAATATTATAGAAATCATAAATATATGATTATTGTAGATATTTGGAAAGATTAGATTTGATTTGATTTGATTTGATTTGCATTGATTATAGTATCAAATATTAGAAGAAGGTTTGATTAGGTAATAGATTGATTTAGATTAGCATAATTTTAGAATCTAAATTAGGTTATACTTGTGTATATATTTGTACATTGTGTAGTCCAAAAGTATAATGAAGAAGAGTGTTTTCTCTCCCCTTTTTTAGTTTTCATGGTATCAGAGTTTTAAGTTTTGTTATCAGTTTGTCTTTTGATGTGACCCTATTGAGTCACTTTTAGTTCTTTCTTGTAAGAATTATAATGACAGATATGAAAGGTGGTAGTAGAAAGATGAAAACAGTAATTTCTGATATTATTCCTACAACATCAAAGATCACTGAACACAAATTGAGTGGAAAAATTTTTTTGGATTGGAGTAAACTATTCGGATATATCTGTGCAGCATTGATAGAGATAATCATCTCACTGATGACCCACCGGTTGATGGGGAAGAAAAGAAGGCCTGGCTAAGAGAAGATGCAAAACTATTTTTGCAGATCTGAAACTCGACTGATAATGAGATAGTTAGTCTCAATCAATCATTGTGAGTTTGTTAAAGATCTTATGGATTATTTGGCTTTCTTGTATTCTGGTAAGGGTAATTTAAATCATATATATGATGTGTACAAGGAATTTTATCGTCCGGAAAAATAGCAAAGATCCCTTACAGAATATTTTATGGATTTTAAACGAGTATATGAGGAATTGAATTCTCTCCTTTCTTTTAGTACTGATGTAAAAACTCAATAGTGTCAACGGGAACAAATAGCTGTAATGAGTTTTCTTGCACGATTATCAATCGAGTTTGATGCTGTTTGAACACAAATTCTCTTTAACCCAGAGATTGTTTCCCTCTATGACACTTTCACACGAGTGTTGAGAACTGAGGGATCTTTGTCTATTTCTAATTTTACTAGTGCTCTCGTGAGTCGAAGTGGAGTTGGTCGAGGAAATAATACTAGAAATAGTGCCAAAAATAGTACTGGTGGGATTACTGTTCATGGATAATACAACTCAAATCAACGAATCTATTATTACTGTAAGAAACCAAACCATACCATACTTACGTGTTGGGGCATTCATGGTAGACTTCAACAGTATCCCCTGTTTGGAAATTTTGCAACCCAAGAAAATAATTATGTGCCTTCTGACAAATTTATACTCATCTCTGGTGATGAGTTTGCCCGCTTTATTGAGTTTTAGGCCTCACAAAAATCTGCTAACCCACCTTCTAGTACCAATCCTCTTTCTATTGATCACTCAAGTAAACCTACTACATGTCTTGTGTCATCCTCTAACTAATGGTCATCGATTCCGGTGTAACAGATCATATGACCGGTAATAAAGGTATCCTCTCATCTTTTAATTCTAATAAAGATCATCTGAATATTACTTTAGTTGATGGGTCATGTGTTTCAGTTGTGGGTTATGGTGTAGCAATTTCTATGTCATCTATACCCTTATTTTCAGTTTTATGTTTACCAATTTTTCTTTCAATCTACTCTCAGTCAGTAAAATTACAAAAAGTCTCAAGTGCTCTGTCTCATTTTTTTCCTGAATATTGTGTTTTTTAGGATCTTATGAGGGGGAAGATTATTGGTAAAGGATGTGAGTTTGGCGGTCTATATACACTTGAAACCTCTTCAATGAAAGTGCCGAAACCTGTTGCATGTTCCTCCACCTTGACTCAGCTTGAAATTCACTGTTGTTTGCGTCATCCATCTCTACCCACCTCGAAGAAGTTGTTTCCAAATTTTTAAAATTTATCCCATTTAGATTGTGAGTAATGGCAATTTGTCAAGGATCATCGTTTGCCTTACTTACCTAGAGCCAATAAACGGGTTACATTCCCCTTTGAATTAGTGCACTCTGATATATGGCGCCTTTGTCCAATAGTATCTAAGTCTGGTTTTAAGTATTTTGTCACCTTTGTTAATGACTACTCTCGTGTTACTTGGTTATCAGATTTACTTAGTATCTTTTGTTCATTTTGTACTGAAATAAAAACACAATTCAATGTGTCTGTTCGCATTTTGCGAAGTGATAATGCAAAAGAGTACTTTTCTAAACTTTTTAATCCATATATGTCAGAAAATAGAATCCTTCACCAATTTTCATGTCCTAACATACCACCACAAAATGGTATTGATGCAAGAAAAATAGGCACTTATTAGAAGTTGCTAGAGCCCTCCTATTTCACATGAAAGTTTCTAAACAATTTTGGGCAGATGCTGTTTCAACAGCATATTTATTAATTAATCGCATGCCATCTTCTATGCTTGCTGGTGAGATTTTTTATTCAATTTTGTTTCCAATCCAATCTTTATTCCCCATTAAACCACGTATATTTGGGTGTACTTGTTTGATTCGTGATACCCGTTTTCAGGTGTCTAAATGAGATCACAAATCTCTCAAGTGTGTGTTTTTGGGTTATTCACGTCTTAAAAAAGGGTGTAGATGTTATTCTCCAACTTTAGATTGTTATTTAGTCTCTGCCGATGTTACATTTTTGAGACACATCCATTTTTTTTTAGTCTAATGTCTACAGTAGTAAGGGGGAGGAAGATGATATTTTAATATGCACTGTTACAACAACTGTTCCTACAAGACCATCAATCATTCAAGTGTATTCTCGTCTTCCTCAACACATAGATTCACATCCTCCACCACCTTCTCCGTCTACAGATTCGAGTCTCGATCCACTGCTTCCTCAATCTCCAGATTCCAGTCTTGATTTGCCTATTGCTTTAATAAAAGGTAAAAGATAATGCACTTACCCAGTTTCATCATTTGTTTCATATGATTATTTGTCTCCTCCTTGCGTTGTTTTACTGCCTTTTTAGATTCAATATCTCTTGCTTAACACTTATCTGAGGCTTTGGAATATCATGGTTGGTGGGCTGCTATGGAAGAAGAAATGATGGCTCTAGACAATAATGGTACTTGGGACTTAGTTCATCTACCAACAGGTAAGAAACCTATTGGTTATAAATGGATGTTTGCTGTTAAAGGCAATCTTGATGGTTCTGCTGCTCGCCTCAAAGCTCGTCTTGTTGCAAAAAGGTATGCTCAGACATATGGGGTGGATTGCTCAGACATGTTTTCTCCCGTAGCAAAACTTACATCTGTTCGTTTATTTGTTTACCTTGCTGCTACTAATAATTGGCCTTTGTACCAGTTAGATGTTAAGAATGCATTTCTTTATGGAGATTTGTAAGAGAAAGTTTATATAGAGCAACCACCTGGATTTGTTGCTCAGGGGGAGTCTGGTAAGATTTGTAGACTCTGAAAGTCATTATATGGCTTCAAACAAAGTCCTCGTGTTTGGTTTGGGAGATTCAGTGAGGTAGTTCAAAAGTTTGACATGAAGAAGTGTAATTCTGATCATTCTGTATTTTATCAATAATCTGAAGTTGGTACTATCCTATTAGTTGTTTATATTGATGATATTGTTATTACTGGTAATAACAATGCAGGTATTGCAGTTCTTAAAAATTTTCTTTAATCGTGCTTCCAAACAAAGGATTTGGGTATGTTGAAATACTTTTTAGATATTGAGATTACAAGGTGTAAATAAAGTATCTTCTTATGCCAAAAAAAGTATGTCCTTGATCTTTTGAAAGCAACAGGAAAGTTAGGTGTTAAACCATGTAGTGCACCAATGATCCCCAACATGCAACTTACAGCAGATGATGGGAAGTTATTCTCAGATTTTGAAGTGTACTGGAGATTAGTGGGGAAGTTGAATTATCTTACTGTGACTCGTCCGGACATTATATATCCGGTTAGTATTGTGAGTCAATTTATGTCCTCATTAAGAACCACCCATTGGACAGTTTTAGAGCAAATTTTATATTATCTTAAAGGAGCTCCAGGACGTGGTATACTATATGGTAATCATGGTCATTCTCATGTTGAATGCATCTCAGATGCGGATTGGGCAGGTTCTAAAATTGATCGAAGGTCTACAACTGGATATTGTGTCTTAATTGGAGGTAATTTGGTATCATGGAAAAGGAAGAAATAAAATGTAGTACTCACTCTAGTGCAGAGTCTGAATACCGGTCTATGGCACAATCCACTTGTGAGCTTATATGGATACATCAATTATTGTGTGAGGTGAGAATCAATAATTCACTTCCAATGAAGTTATGGTGTGACAATCAAGCTGCCCTTCATATAGTATCAAATCCAGTTTTTCATGAGAGAACAAAGCATATCGAAGTTGACTGCCACTTTGTTCGTGAAAAAATTCGGCAAAACCTGATCTCAACCAGTCATGTGAGAACTGGAGAGCAGTTAGCTGATATTTTCACTAAACCTCTAAATGGTCCGAGAGTTGATTATATTTGTGGCAAGATGGGTATGATTAACATCTATGCTCCATCTTGAGGGGGAGTGTTAAATATATGTGATTTGATATTATAGAAATCATAAATATATGATTTGACTTGATATTGTAGATATTAAGAAAGATTTGATTTGATTTGCATTGATTATAGTATCAGATATTAGAAGAAGATTTGATTAGATAATAGATTGATTTAGATTGGCATGATTTTAGAATCTAACTTAGGTTACACTTGTGTATATATTTGTACATTGTGTAGTCCAAAAGTATAATGAAAAAGAGTGTTTTCTCTCCCTTTTTTTAGTTTTCAAGATTTATCTTTTACACAATCAAATAGCAAAGATATGATGTTCTCGAATTTTTTTTAAAATAATCTCTCTTAGTGGTCTAAATATATTGAACCAATCTTTGGTAAGAAAGTTTCTCATCCATTTATATTTGCCAAATAGGCATATATTTGCTCATGTTCAATTTTTCCAATTTTTTCTCAATCGCCAATAATCTAGTAGCACACTAGAAGCCATTCTCAAAAAACTCCATGATTAATTTTGCTTTTGCAAAAATACCAAGAAAATATTTCGAATACCTTCACATTAGGTCATACTTTTTGGTGAGTGCTAGTCTGCACAACTCAAAATAAGCATCAAAATAAATCCAAAATTTATACTCATAAATTGAGTAATGGAATGATATCACCCTATTTTTTCACCACTTCTACTACCATTGTGTTTGAAAACCTTGGCATTACGCATCATTTATTGGTCACCACTAATCTACACACTCAATCCAAGGAATAAGAAACTCATAATATAATTCTCAATATAATCTCAATCAAATTTCAAAATCTGTACCAAAATGGTAAAGTAAATACATATCGCATTTAAAGGTCATGCACTCAATTAGTATAGAATGCAACGTTATCATGTAATTACATACCCTTACTATTTCTAACAATTATACATTCAAGACTATTCACTCAGAGTAGTGCAGAAATAATTGCATTAAGATAGTGCAGAAATAGTGTTCTAGGTACTCTAAACGATATTCACTCAGAGTAGTACACAAGCGTAAGAGCCATCTTAGTGGGTACAAATCACACATTAACAGCAACAAGAAACCTGACTTTTTTTTTACAAGCAAACACATTCAACAACTAAATAGTTGCAAAGTCTTTCATATATTTTGAGATCATCATTGTTTAAGATAAGGCTGTCTGCAAACTTGGAGACTCTACATGCATTGTGTTTAGTATATCTCAACTGGAGTTGAATTCAAATTGATGGCCCACTGGTTTATAATTTTTAAACTATAACGTCATAAGACTTGTACTTTTGCACAGCAAGAAAATACTCATATACAAGTCTAGTAACAAAACTCTAGGCATACTTCAAGACTATGAGATCGTACACATTGAAGCAATGAACTTTTTAATTTAAATGCCATTAAACAACTATAAAATGCATTGCACTCTATAGATAAATTATAATTCTTGACAATTGAATTAGTCAATTACTTACTCTTAAAACCTCATCATTAGAATTCGTGTGCATAAATAAACAAGACACATCTAAAATTACTTGGTAGTTTCACAACTAATTCAAAATTTTTGACTATAAAGCCTTTTGAACATGAGCAAAATCATCTTAAAATTGTTGGTTTTTGATCAAAATAAATCATTTAAGTAACAATAATTTCTCCAATCAAATTTAACAATGAAATTAACAAAAATCTCATACCTCAATATTGCACTAAAAAATGCAAATAATTTGTACCATAAAAAGTTAATTTGGTGTGAGTTGAGTCGTGGATTAGGTCACTCTCTTTAAGACGATTCGCACCCCTACGGAGTATCTTCCAGTGTAGTAGGTCTCAGCACGTCGCCTCCAAGATACAACAGCCTAGCCTATCTCACTATAGTCTACTACAATCTACACCATTAGAGTAAAACAAAAATCTCACACAACACTGTTCTTTATTCTATAAACTCTAATAGTAGTGAGAGGAATAAAAAGTAGAGAATAGTTTAAAGATAGCAAAGTATGTATCAAGTTTTATTGATAGATGCCTCTATTTATAAGTTAAGAAATTAGAAATATTAAAATACCAACATTAAGAGGAATAAACACCTCATATTTCAACTACAAATTCAAAAGTTTAGGTTCATTGTATAATGGCAAAAAATTCACTAAATGAATTCATAAACTAATCATTACATAGGTTACACAATTTGAAACATAAATCTCACTTTAAAAACATAAGTTACACTTTTGAATGGTTTTATTTGTAGCTGAAAATTCATTGAACGATTTGTAATTTATTGTGTTTGAATTCAAAATAAACATGTGATGTTTTTTATTAAATTATCCAACAAGAAATCAACTACAACTTCATTTACTTCTATGAAATTGCATGGAACAAAGTTATAAAAGCCATAAAGGTATATCTCTACTTTCAGAAGTGTACTTCCTATGTTTAACACTTCTATGAACTAGTATCAAATTCCAATTCTCATTGCAAATCTAACACCTTGAGATGATTATAATCAATGGCCGGTTAATCATGATTATAAAAGCAAAAGTGCTAAATAATTCAAACAAAATAATAGCATCAATTAGACAAGCAATCAACACATAGCATTCATGGATAGTTCAACCAAATACCCAAGGTATAAATTTAAAAAAACATTACTAACATAAAATCCAATCTTGCATTAACAAATTTAGAGTTCAATGATAAAGAAATAGAGAGAAGAGAACCCTTGTCACTAGAGCTTCTTGAGCCTCTCCTTCTTCATCTCCCTTGGCCTCCTTGTTGAGCCAATATAAGAATGGATAACCCCAACTAGATTACACTATACTATCCTAAACTAAAACAAGAGAAAATAAAGAGAGTTACATTTGTTGAGGGCTCACAACCCTTTGGTTGTTCTTCTTCTTCTCCAAACTCTCTCCCTTCTCTCAAGCCAACAAGAACTAAAAACTCCCAAAACTAGAACTAGGTACTATATATTCTTGATCTTGCATTGTTAGAGCAAAAAGGTCAAAAAAAGAAGCTCCTAGAACCCCTCAATACAGCTGCACTTCATCCTGTTATGTCCATCAATTCCTCGAGGGTTTCTTGAGAAACCATGTTAGGGGGGGGAATTGTGAAGAATCCCTCGAGAGATTCTCTTAGGGATTATGCAGATCATGTGACTCTCTGTTTTTCTCTTCGAAATTAGCATTCTGCCCATAATCGCTTGTAGAATCTGCTGAGTGACCCTCAAGGGTTTCTTATTTTCTTTTCTTTTTTTTTTAATTTTCATTTTTCATCCTTCAGTTGCATCACCTCTTTTAAATATTGTTGTGACTTCTCAACTTTTTAATCTTCACTTTGTTAGTTCACCATTTCACTTCCAATTAAACTTGGTCATTTTCCCTACAAAAACAAAGATATTTTGCGAGTAAAATGACAAAATCACAACAAATTCATCTATCAATTCAAGGTGCAAATTAGAGACAAAAAAATGAACAATTTATAGCATTTAACTTGACAAATTAACTCCAAAACAATATGAAACATCTTCAAAGAGATCACAAAATTAGCCCTTATCATCTAATTAGGCATAGCTTCTTGTGTGATATTTTAGAGAAAATTTAGAGAAAGAGAAAGAGGGAAAAAAAACACTACCAAGAGAGTACATCTTGTCTCCCTATTCGTTGATGGACTGGTTTTTTTTTTCTCCCTCACATTTTCATTGTCTTGTGAGGCTAATTATGAGTTGAGAGCTAGCACACATCTAACAGAATCCGTTTGATAACACTGAATCTGAATTCTGAATTCTGAATACTGAAATAATTAATTTGCTGAATTTTAAGCACTGAAAAGAGATATATAAATGTCTGAATCTTAATGCTGAATCTATTTATATTGTTTGATAAATATTTATAACTTAATGCTTAATAAGCTAAATTGTACAATTTTGCCCTTCTATCTTTTAATCCAAAAAGGAAATAGAACCTATGATTTAATTAACTTAAAATTGTTAGGTATGAAAATGACAATGATTGTGAAGAGCAATGCATACAATGACAATGTTTCTTTGTGTGGGAAAAGGGTATGGTTTCATCGTTTTGAGAATGGGAAAACGAGCTTGTAATACTCCAAAAGCACGTTCAATTACATTTCTCAATCTTGCATGTGCTTGGTTAAAGCGTTCTTCTTTTGATTTTGGACGAGAAGCATTTCGAAAATCAGACAACCAATATCTAATATTTCGATATGGTATCATAAAGCCACGTGTGTGTGGATAAGCTGCATCACATAAATAATATTTATCTGCACAAAAATATATATATATATATATATATATATATCAAAATATAAATATTTGTGAATGAAAATTATTGCAAAAAAACACTATTGTTAAAAAAAATTTTGAATAGAAAATTTCAGGTTGTTTTGTTTAATTAGATAAGGATTTTGAATAGGGAATATGAGGTTGTTTAATTAGATAAGGATTTTGAATGTAATTAACAAACAGTGATATATTTGGTAGATAAGATAAAGTAGTTGAAGTAAATCTCTTGATTCTTATCAAATTAAGCATTCAGCTACGATTCTTGTGCTGAAAAAAATACATACAAATTCAGCACCACTTAATAAGTTTAGCAGGTGAATTTTTATTTGTCAAACACCCACAACATCTGAATGTCTGAATGAATTCAGTTTCAGCACTTTTTATATTATCAAACAGGCACTTAAGCAAATCTACTTAAAAAAAGTTTCTTGCGCTGAATCTTTTGTGGATTACCTATAGAAGTTGGACAAGTAGACAGCTTAAGTAGATCACTCGGGGCATATACCGTCACCATTGCATGACCAATATTCGAATCTGATGAAGAAAATGCAAGTAAACGGATCTTTACCTGGGAAAGCAATGGGCAACATCAACGAAGCAGTTATAAAAAGTTGTGCTAGGGAATCGGACAGGTGTCGATTGTTAAAGAAAAATGCACTTTGGGTGGAATGATCAATGGTTTGATTCTCATTTCCACTATTGCCTTTACACATATTTTTCTTTCACCTTCGCTTTCTAAAATGAAATTCAAACCATTTTTTTTCATTTTTGAGGAAAAACAAATCGAAATTCTATAGTAGTATATACAACAATGAATATTTGGTTTAACATGAGAGCCAAAGGAAAAGAGCATCCCTTTCAGATTTCTATTCCTAGCTTTACACAAAAGGAAAAGGCGCAGAAAGCATATTGTTTTCGTAGATATTATATACCGAAAAGAGAAGTATCTTTACGTAGTTTGGTTGGTTCCACAGCTCATCATAATAAAAGCTTGTTATACTTTTAACCCAAAAAAAAGGGAAAATAAAAAAGAAAGATTATACTTGTTTTATCGTTCTGCAAGAATGAGAAATCTACTAGAAATCAAGAACGCCTGCTCTGGACATGCAAACACATTGGTGCACTTGATCACAAGGTTAATGGTTTATTGCTAAAAGAAAATGTATATTTTTTCGGTCTAGCTAAAGACAACAGTTTGGTTTCAAGATTGAATTATTCTTCAACACTTTAGTGGTCTTCAAGATGTAGCATAAATTCTTATTATGCACGGCCTAATTATTCGAAAAAAACTAAATACGCTTGGCAACTAAGTTAAAGATGGATAATTTACAAGCTCAATCCCAAACCTAACCTACTGTTTTAATACCTACATGATGGTGTGCAATGGACTGTGATAAATATAGAAGTCCAGATCAAAAGTTTGAGAATATATCTTAACTCCAAACTTCATACTGCAACGGATCTTCTGTCCCATATTCTATGCCATTCTCTGTCATACTTTTTATTACCTTGTTATTTCTCCTATATAAACATCATGTTTTAGTTCTTTTTATTTTCTTAAAATCCAATAACTATTAATTGAATAAAAAATAAATATAACAGCTTCAAAAAAGCAATATACATAGTAGAAAATTAAAAAATACAATATAAAATTCATAAAAATCTCATTTTTTATGAATTTGATTTTTTGAATTTGTTAAATTTATTGTATTACTCAGTTAATAGTTATTGGATCTTAAAGAAACAAAAAAGAACTAAAACATGATATTTATGTAGAAGAAATAGCAATATGATAAAAAATGGAACAGAGAATGGCATAGAGTGTGGGACAGAATATCTGTATGCATTTCATACGCACATCTCTTACCACTAACGAGATCCTTTTCTCAGGAATAGAAGATAGAAAACAATAACGAGACAGGATTCACCTTGCATTGAAAGTCAAATGATCATAAAGCTGGGTGAATCACGCAAGTCTATCACTTTCAATTATGCAAGATTTTACTAATATCCACTTTTTTGAGAGAATCAATAGCATGTATGAGAAAGTAAAAAACAAAAAAAAAAAAAAAGAAAAGAAAAGGAAGAGCACCAACCAGATGTCCAGTTAATATCACAATCATTGCCCCATCAAGGAGCACCTTAATATTCTTCCTAGGAGAAGAGAAAGGAAAATATTAATCGTACTCCTCTTTTTGTTATTGACGTTTCATCTAACCTTTTGATTATATAAATTAAACAAAAGTATCTCCGCTGTTTCATTGAATATACAACCATCACTTCTTATAAAGTTATAATAATTAAAATGAAACATAAGAACATAAAAGAAGTAGTATTAACAAATCAAGGAGTGCCATTAACACTATCCAAAGAGAAAATTTGAACATCTAATAAATTTGCCAGATTGAAAAACTGGAAGTTCCCTGTGGTGGGAACGCTGCAAATGTTCCCATCAGACTTCGATGAAACCAGTTTATATTCAAATTCAAAAGTTTGGTAAAATAGTTTTTGTAACTATTAAAATTCATTTCCCCAATTCTTAGTTATTGTCCAAATTACCAAATTTATATGTTTTACCGTGTATTGTATCACATACTAACTACAAATTAATAGTGTTATAACTTTTTTTAACTTAAATCTTTTGCTACTATAAACCTGTTCTTTGAATTTCAACTTCTTTTTTCATTTGATGGTCAAAAGACACGAAAGATTGTTGCCTTTTATAATTTCAAATATTGGTTATTTGCCTGAAAACCAATTATTGATATCTAGTTAATCAAATTAAAATTAAGATGGCAATACGATATTAATCTTGTATAATAAAAAATAAAAAGAATCCAAATTTTGAATCGAATTTTTGGCCGATGGGAACCTTTTCTGACAGGCTGAAGAGAGGAAATAAAGTAAGAAAAAGATACAGCAAGATACAGCAACAGGACTTCACCCACAGCCATTTTGGCTATTAGCCACCACCATAACCTTTAAGACTGGATGGAGTGAACCTTGCTTCCCGCCAATTGTCACTATATGTGGTTATCACTTTAAATGGTTTAAATTCATACGAGTGCGTAGTACATTCATCTGGTTCGATGGAAGTTCAGTCATCGTCGATTCCCCTATAGCCGAGTTGGGCCCTCCCCCATTGACAAAAAAAAGGGACCTATACGCAATACGAAATGTGAATTCTTTTTCTCAAAAGAAATTGCACGTTAAGTCCATTCATCCTTACTTCTTATCCATCCGATCAATGTACATTACAAAAGATTAATTAAAATTTATCCCCCCTAACGCATACCCCAATATTCAGTTTACCCCTTAATATTTTTTTTGTGTCACTTAACCCTCTAGTGGACAAGATTGCCCTTCTGTTAAAGCCTTTTGTTTCTTTTTTCTTCTCTTTTACCTTTTTTTTTTAAAAAAAATATTAGCTGTCTTTTTCATATTCTTATTCTTGAGTAGATAATGAATTCCTCTATCCATTAGTTTCATTCTCTAAAATTTGTACTCATCAAAGAATCAAATCTGAATTGAGTTTATGTTCTGTTATTATTTTTCTATCTAATACAGTTTTCTTTATAAGATACATGTTTCATATAATAAGTAAATTACCAATCAATTATATTCTAATTAATTTTATCCATTTTTCAATCTAGCTAAGAAATTAAAGGAAAAATTTTATTCTATATCCTTATAGTTAGACAATTCAAAATAAATGACTCATTGTTTTCTTACAATCACTTTCATATGCTGATTATTTTGGACATCATTGTTGTTCTTTTTCTTGCAATGGATTTTTGTTTATTAATATATTTCTTAATAAACCTACTTCTTTCCTTTGGTACTTTATCACTATGAATTAAGATGACCAAAAACTTAACTGGGATCCAAGATTAATTGGGAAAAGAAAGAAGAAAAAAGAAAAATAAAAACTTAGTATAATAGAGAGGTTGTTTTGTTTCTTAAGAGATTAAGTGAGAAACAAATAAAGCTTGGGATGGACAAACTATTTGTCAAGTCTATTAGTTGATTTTTGACAAATTAAATGCTTTCAATTGATCCTAAAATCTCATTTTAAGTATATTTAATATCAAATTAGTTGGTTTTGACAATCTTATTTGGAACATTTTTATTGGTCAAAGACCAATTATTAGGATTGTTAACCGACTGCAAAAAACTTTCTCTGATAAAGAGGCTACACAAAAGATCAAATGCTAATTTGCCTAATCAATCCTACTGATTAATCCACCTGAACAAAATTAGTTTTTATGGTTTTAACTCTTAACCCACCAGACACCTTAACAAATTGAAGTTCACCTAACTAAAAACCGAACGAAATTCAGTTCTAGATTTGGTTATTCAATTTTTTGAAAACTTGCATGGTAAAAAAATGTTGGGTGTGGCTAATGGATGTCCTGAGAACACACATTAAGTAGGGTGTCATGTATTAATTTTTTTAGCAAAAGTCCAATTAATTTAGAAACTAATCCCCAAGTCTCACCCTTCCTAATTTTCTCTTTCTTCTTCTTCTCCTTTTCTTTCTTATGTTTAGATTCGTTTTTCCTCCTTCTCATTCCTATTGTTATATAAAAAATGCGCTAGTAACGTGCTAGAGAGTTTACTTTTATGGTTAAGTGCATAGTGCTATTTTCTTACAGAAAAAATTAATTATCATAAGTTAACATAAAAAATTAAAAGGCATATACTTTATTTAAAAATTTCGTATTATGCATTAATTGTTAATTAAATGTTGTTGTGCATCAATTGTTAATGAAAATTGAAATTCCATAAGATATGAGATTAAGTTTTTGTACATCGTTAGTAAAAGTATGCGACCTGTTTAAAAACTAAATTTCAAATTTGAAATTAGATAACGTAATATTCGTTGAACACCGCTCATGCATATATTAACAGTGTATAAAAAATTATCATAAAATATGTTTTTTAACATTATACTCTTTATTATATCATAATTTATGATGATTAAATCATTCCAAGCTAGATTGGCTTTGTCATATTGTCTAATTCAAACGTCCACCATGCAAAAACTGTTGCCTTTTTTTTTTATTGAGACGATAAAAGGTAGATCAAAGGGGTGCTCTGGCACCACCCTTGAATTTTTTTCGCTGCAGGTGGAATTTGAACCCTCACTTACAACCCAAGAAGGGACTTAAGTCCCACTTGGTGGCCACTGAGCCAAGCTAAGTGATTATGTGAAAACTGTTGTTGCTATAGAATTTTCCTGAAAAAAGGACCACAGGCCTGGCTCCAGTTCTGAAGGACCCTCTCATCCTGCATTAATCGTGAAATTGCTAAATCCAATCATCACTTTTCATTCAAAAAGAGCTTTTGGATCTCCTTTATCCTTTGCTGGTTTTTTGTCCTTTAGGAGAAATAAGGACATCCAGAATCTATAGGACCATAATGAAAAGAATGAAACGAAAATTAATTTTATTTAACAGCTAGAAAAATGCCGTGTGAATCTTATTGCACTAAGGGTGCATTTGATAAAACTGAAGTTTGAAAACTAAAATCTGAAATTTGAAATTTGAAATCTGAAGTCTGAATCCATTAAATTATTGAATTGTTAAGTATTAAATCTAATACATTTGAATGTATATCACATTCAGTGATAAGTGAATAGCTTATCACTTAATTTTAAGAGCAAGTTTTGCCCAAAAAATTTAGTGCTACTTAATTAATTCAAAATATTCAATTTTTTGTTATCAAACGGTTTGAATATGTTAATTTTATAAGATTTTGAAGAGAGAGGAAAATTTGTGTACACAATCCAACCTTAATACAAATATTAGACATGTTATTTGTTGGTCAATTACAGATGGTCAAGCATTCTACTCAAAAATTGTCAATTGTAAGATTTGATTAACGACTAGATAATCAGTCAAGTATTGGTAAAAAACTAATCTCGCATTCAAGCAGGACTTGACGATCCACTAAACTTTTTTTGTTTTAGATAAATTATTGCTCTATAGTGAGAATGAATAAACTTAAAAGCATCTAAACTTTGTAAACATACCTTTAAAAGTGTTTTGGAGTTTTCATGTTATCAACTAGTATATGATTATATATTTTAGGCAAATCCTATATTAAGCGACATACAACTAAAACGATAGAAATAAATTAAAGAATGACCTATTTCCTTGATTTTAGAAATTTCCATGCTCGCATCTATCATTTAAAAATATTGTGATTTAAAGTCGCTTTTTGTAGGTACAATCTATATTTTATATACAAGAATCGAGGAAAAATGGGGAGCAGTTGAGTACACTCGTATATTGGCCAGGCCAGGAAATCTGAACTAGTCAGTTCGAGGAGAGTGCTGGTTATTGATTTGCCTAAATTGCAGGATGAGAAGCAATATTGACCTTTTTATAATAGTGAAGATGAATATTCATCATGCATAATGTTAATGTATATTGTAATAATTTGAGCGGCTAAATGGCAGAAAAACAGGTTAGGTTGAGATTTTGACCAATTGAAAGTCTGAATTCACAAAAAGCTGGGCTGGGATCCAAAATTCGGTAACTTTTGAAAGCAGCCAGTGATCTGGCCGATCAACGGTATTACTCTACCTATGATCATACAATTTACTTGACAAAGAAGTATCAACGAGAAATAAGAAAAAGCCAATTTAGAGCATCATCCGGAGATTCAATAATCCCATTCTAGGGTTCTTTCTATTTATGGGAGGATACAAAATTGAATAACTAATTCTATTTAGTTGTATTTTATACATGGGTTAGTACATCCCACTTAACCAAATTAATCGCTTATATGAGGGATAAAATAATCCTATGAGGGCGGATGGTATGAGTTATCTTGCAATAAGTAAGAGATGGGACGATAACAATTTTGGACTTATATACCCTTACTAATAGAATACTATTTTATTTTAACAACAATATAAACCTACCCTCTAGCTATAATATTATCGAAGTTTTGGACTAATTTGCCCGTATGGATGAATTTACCCCTACTAATAAAAAAATTAAAATTTCGAGTAATTTACCCAAATTAATGATATAACTTAATTTTGGATTGATTTGCCTGCACTATTAACAAAATTGAAATGTTTACTCATTTGCCCATATGAATGAATTTTGAACAAATTTGGCCCTACTAATAAAAAAAAAAGTCAATGTTTCGGTCTAGTTTGTCCATTTAATGAAATAACTAAATTTTGAACTAATTTACCCCTATTATGAATAAAATCAATTTTTTGACTAATTTGCCCATAATAAAAATTTTAGACTATTTTACCCCTACTAAAATAAGTATGACTTTTACTAGTTATTTATATAACCATACTTTCTTGGTCAATTTTAATACATAAAAGGTAAGACATGTCAATTGAGACTTGTGAACCCAATCAATAACCTTGAACTTGGCTGAAAACCACAAAACTAATATGTTGGTTTGGGCCTAGACCACATAAATCTTAGTGTGTGTGTAGACATATAAGTACTAAATCCAAAACTTTTTACAAGCCAATTTTGGACTTACCAAAACACAATGAAAATCTCTAATTACAGGTTTGCCAAAGTGGATATTTTGATCTATTAATAAGTAATTCTATCTCATCCTATCTCCAACCAAATACATACAGGACATGTCATTTTCTATAACATCCATCTAACCTAAAACCAATCAACCACTAGATAATAAGATTACTCATCCGAGAATGATTCAACTCAGAATAAATAATCTGAGAATAAGTAATTTTCTCTCATCTTGTCTGTGAACCAAAAGCACTATCCTACCATCCGCTAGATATAAGATGTTAGATGAGAATTTCCTCGTGACAACTTTTTGAGGTAGTACCGTAGTGTTGCAAATACGGCTGCAAGGGAAGTGAGTTAGCTTGCGAGCAAGGTTCAAGCTTGACTCAAGCTCGAGTCAGCTTAGTGAGTCTATCGAGTCGAACCGACTCGTGTATAGAGATACTTATTGCCTCTTTGATTCCATTTTAGATTTTTAATAAAATTTTTTTGTAGTGAAATTACATGCATGTTCCTATATTTCTATCGTTTACTAGAGTAAAATATTCATTTTTCTACTTTTTTTGCCCTCCCATCCCTCCCCATACCCGTCTGTCAGACATGGGATTCAGATCCTAAATTTGACCACAAAAAAAAAATTCTAAAAATGCTCTTCTAACCACAAGGAAAGACTCTAAGATCATATGTAATTATCTTTTTGTTTAGATTGATAAGACACGCACTTGATCTCAACTTTTTTGAAACTTGAATTTGAGTTTGAATCAAAATTTAGACTAAGAGCTTAATCAATTTTGGGTTCGAGTTCGAGTTTAGAAAAATAAAGTCAAGCTGGGCATGATATATTAAAGTTCAATTCAACTCGACTCATTTACAAGCTTAGTTGCTAACTAAGTTCATGGGCAAAATGAAAGATTAGTCAAATTGCAGGGGGTTGTTGGTGTAATCTTCCCAAATTGCATACCAACTGTAAGCGTTATAGGGTCTCCTAGATTGAAGAAACAATGCGGAGGTTAACTCTATCAATAAAAAATCATAAAAGTTTCTGGTAATAATCTTTACCTTGCCCAAAAGACCCATTCATTCACTTATTTATTTTACAGAAGACATAAGTTGTTTTCTTTAAATGGTTGGGCACATTTTCTTCTTTTTTTCTCAAGAAAGGGTGGACATGTAATAAAAGTATCAAGAAGTTCAAGGAAAACTCCCACTTTGGGTACCTTCAGCTACCTGTTGGTATTTGGGTACCCATAATATCAACTTAAACACATAATATTCTCCCGGAGTACATGTCATCTCAGGAAAAAGTTTTGGATATGTGGAATATCTTTTCTCCCAAAGTTTCTCTATAAATACGACAACAAACAAAGCTGGTTGCACAAGAAATGAGCAACAGTAATATGCATAATGCCAGTAATGAAGATACCTATACAATTTTTCTTGCATAAATTGTGCATCCGTGTATAGCATAGCAGTAGTATATGTCCTTTCATTTCATGCTTATTATCCTGAGCAGGTATGAAGAATTCCAACTAGTTCAGTTGTCCTGATCATCATGGCAGCCAAAGGGAACGACACCAAGAAACTACACACTAGCGATCGACAGTTGCAAGTTGCCGAGAATACCAGGAAACCAAGGATAAGATGGACTGCAGGGCTCCATAATTGCTTTGTTAAAGCTGTTGATCGACTCGGTGGACCATTTGGTGAGTATAAACATACAACTAGCAAAATGCTCTTCAATAGTCTTCAGTAATATAGTCAGACTTTTCATGTTTCTCGATGTTTCAAACCACGAACAGAAGCGACTCCAAAAGAAATCATGATGCAGATGGACATTCCTGAGGTTGCCACAAGCCATATAAAAAGCCATCTTCAGGTAAATGATTCTGGAGGTTTTATGTTAGATATCAGGCTTGGATAAGGGACCAAATTGTTACAAAGTTTATCACTTTCTTGATCTCCAGAAGTACAGGCTGAGAATGGGTTGCAATATTGGGACGGCAGCTGATAGCACAGTTGCAAGGAAAGGTAAGATTCCTGCCAAATAAGCCTATTCCTCAGCAGTTCATTAAGATAAAGCTAAGTTTTTTCGTCTTAATTGCGCAACAAGAGTCAACAACTGTTCAGAAAGTTCTTCATCATCTACTACACTTGATTTCTAGCCTTTGTTTGTTGTTTCGGTTTTCAGCTGCAACAAACACCATGATTGAAGCAGATGATAGTACAAGTCCTGCTGGGTGGCACACAAATGAGTAAGACCACCGAGCTTTATAAATTCTCTGCAATCCGTAATTCTTTTAAGAAAACGAAGAACGTTATTGATGGATTCTTTTTAACAGTATTAGGCATATATAGGTCAGGGATTTTCCATCTACAAATTCATTATTAAGAAGTTTGTTTTGCCAACTCCAGAGCCATCCAAATGATGCAAGCACAAAGGGCTAAGTTTGAAGGGAATAGAAAAATCTGCAAGGAGGAGAAGGTATATGTTTTATTGTAACTCAACGCAGTGAGGTTAAGGATTAATCTCTAGCCAAATACCGCTTTCAGATCTTGAATTCTATCTACACAGAATCATTTTAAACTTGAACTTCCAGCAAATAGAGCCTGGATTTGAAGATCTTGGACCAGCATAAATGTGACAAACAATAGATGTTAATTGAGAGGAAACTTCTTCATGAAATCTCCCCTACAGACAAAGTTGTTTAAAGGGAGTGACTGAGGGAAATTTGGATGATGCACATGCACAATTAAGCCACCTTTAAGTGCTTTCCAGGGAGAATCTAGATTGTCGATATATGGCTTTTTCAGCAGAAGAAACAGATATAGGAAATTTTTACCTTAATTAGTTAGATTATTAAGTTAATGTTCCAAAATTGATATTGTTTTTCTAATTTTAATGTTACTTATGACTTGTCCTAACCTTTTGAATTGCATTTATTGTAAGTGTATTGCTCATAAAAATTTCATTTTGGGTTAGATATTGAATTCAATGAAAATTGATCAAGTCATGTGCTTAAGCTTTAACTCTTATGTTTAACTTTCGTTTTTGTCAATTCAAAGAGCATAAATATTAGTCAATTTATTTCCAATATTATGTATTTAGATAATACTTTGTGATTGTTTACTTAATTAATTTACTGTAATTAACTTAAAGAATAAAATTGATCATCTAAAATTTAAAAGCATGTAGACCACTAGATGCAGTACATATGTAAGGAATGTAAGTCATGGGACACAAACGACTTTCATTACTTGTTTATTCTTGGTTTCTAAGTATCTCATATATAATATTCTTCAATCCTGTATATTTTCATACCTCTAAATGTCTCCATTTTTTCAACGCTATGAGCAAAATTTTTTAAACATTTCGTTTTTTTGGCTTTCAAAATGATTGTGTTAGACTAAATCCTAAACTTCATATAAACTAATAAATTTTAGGGATAATTGCAGAAACCTTCCCTGAGATTTTTGACATTTGCACTGACCTCCCCTCTAGGTTTAGAAATTGCATTCACCTCCCCTGAACAGCAACAATTTGTTGCAGAAACCTCCCTGACAGCTTTTGTAGAAGTGAGATAAGAAATTTCTTCCAATTTTGCCCTCTTCTTGCTTGACAATTATTATTTGCTTGACAATTGCTTAACTAATTATCTAATTAGTTAATAGTTAAACTAATTAACTATTAACTAATTATTTGATTAATTATTAACTAATTAACTAATTTCTATTTATCTAATTAACTAAAGCTATTGTCTGTCCGAAACTAACAAACTATTTGCATGTCAAACTATATGCAGTACGCATTACCTATTTAAAGTATCGGCTCTTTATGGGTATTTTACTTTCAAACATTTAATTTATGATAAAAACATCAATGTTTGTAAGTAAAATTCAAAAAGTGTTACAGTAATATTCTTACAAAAGGGAGGGGCATAGGGCAATAAATTAAATATTTGAAATTAAGAATATTGATATTTTTTGTAACACTTTTTGAATTTTACTTACAAACATTGATATTTTTATCATAAATTAAATGTTTGAAAGTAAAATACCTATAAAGAGCCGATACTTCAAATAGGTAATGCATACTGTATAAAATTTAACATGCAAATAATTTGTTAATTAGTTAGTTAATTAATTAGTTAATTAGTTAAACAGTTAATTAGTTAATTAGTTTAACATACAAATAGTTTGTTAGTTTCAGACAGACAATAGCTTTAGTTAATTAGTTAATTAGATAAATAGAAATTAGTTAATTAATTAATTAGATAATTAGTTAGTTAATTAGTTAAGCAGTTAATTAGTTAATTAGTTTAACATACAAATAGTTTGTTAGTTTCGGATAGACAACAGCTTTAGTTAATTAGTTAATTAATTAATTAGATAATTAGTTAGTTAATTAGTTAAGTAGTTAATTATTTAATTAGTTTAACATGCAAATAGTTTGTTAGTTTCAGACAGACAATAGCTTTAGTTAATTAGTTAATTAGTTAAGTAGTTAATTAGTTAATTAGTTTAACATGCAAATAGTTTGTTAGTTTCGGATAGACAACAACTTTAGTTAATTAGTTAATTAGATAATTAGATAAATAAAAATTAGTTAATTAATTAATTGGATAATTAGTTAGTTAATTAGTTAATTAGTTTAACATGCAAATAGTTTATTAGTTTAGGATAGACAATAGCTTTAGTTAATTAGTTAATTAGTTAATTAGTTAAGCAATTAATTAGTTAATTAGTTTAACATGCAAATAGTTTGTTAGTTTTGGATAGACAACAACTTTAGTTAATTAGATAATTAGTTAATTAGTTAATTAGATAAACAAAAATTAGTTAATTAGTTAATTAATTAATTAGATAATTAGGTAGTTAATTAGTTAAGCAGCTAATTAGTTAATTAGTTTAACATGCAAATAGTTTATTAGTTTCGGATAGACAACAGCTTTAGTTAATTAGTTAATTAGATAAATAGAGATTAGTTAATTAGATAAACAGAAATTAGTTAATTAATTAATTAGATAATTAGTTAATTAGATAATTAGTTAATAGTTAATTAGTTTAATTATGCAGAAATAGTTTGATTAGTTAATAACTGTTAACAATTAGATAATTGGTTAATTAGTTAATAGTTAAATAGATAATTAGTTATTAATTAATTAGATTATTAGTTATTTAGTTAATTAGTTAATTAGTTAAACTATGCATAAATAGTTAATTTAGTGTAATTTTTATTAACAAATGTTTTGTTGGGTTTGATGAAAGTAATCATCACATTCATTTGGTAAAATTAAATCATGTCAGGGGTACATTGGTAAATTGACCCACTTTTACCCATTAAATTGCCTCCAACTTTTGATAGGGGAGGTCAGTGCTATTTCAAAATTGATAGGGAAGGTCAATGTTATTACTATAAAAGTCACGGGAGGTTTCTGCAATTATCCCTAAATTTTAACTCCAACTTGTCCTCAAATCATTGGCAACCATTTTCAAAATAAAGAAATCACAAAATCAGCTATATTTTTGGACTCATAACTACATCTCTCGTTTGCTTTTTTTTTTTTTAGGCAAATCTTTCCAAACATGTAAATTTAATTAAATTATGATCACAACAACATTCTTTAACTGTTGATCAATAATCTCAAGACTATTATTTTAAAAGCAATAAAATACTTATTAATCATATATTATAAAAATATTTATTCATTGAGATATAAATAAAACCAATCATATTGATCTCTATGAAGTCTATGAGAAAAAGAACATTACAAGAACTTCAATGTATTATTCGAAATCGACAATTGAAAAAAAGACCTATTTATAAAAAAAAGGAAAATAAAAAACTCTTGACAAGGAACTTTTTCTTGTGAATGAAATTTTGCAAGGGCATTTCCAAATCCACTATTCATGACTAATGGACTTGTGTCACTACATCTCTATTCTAATTTCATTTCTAAAATCCATTTATTTTCCTTTATACATTTTCTTGATTCAGGATATACAAATGTACAAAAAACTTTCCAAATCTAAACTATCTTAGCCAGTTATTCATCAATGTGAATGTTTGCAGAATTTAGACAATGTGGAACAACATCAAGTACAATGTACTGGGGACAAAAACTTCCATACAAGCACCGGACATCAAAGAGGAAAAGGGAAAAAGAGAGCAGAAGATGAGGATGTTTTCCATTTGGAAAGACAAAATGGGCAGGAGAAGCAAAGTGATCATCATCACCAACGTCCATTATTCAACTTGAATGCTCCTGCTTTGGATGAACATGAGCCAGGCCGGGATTGTGAAATCAGCTTCCATCAGCCATTGTGAGAAAAGCACTATTAGTCTTTCTGGGAATAATCTATTTGAAAGGTATATGTGCTCTATTGTAATCCTTAGCTCAGGAAGCTGCAAAGAGATTAAAGAAGAAATTTGGACAAGGCAACAAACAGTATTTATTTGGATTAATCTCTTATATACTAATAGTGTAGTTATTTTTTTACTCTAGTAGTTATGGATGTATGTCACGTGTGCATGATTTGAATTTTAAATTTGAATTCGTGTTATGTGGTAATGATTTAAACCTATCAGTGTAAAAAAAAATATATAAACTAACAGTGTATAAAAAACTTAGATCATGTTTGATAACCCAATTTAATACTTAAATTTAATGATTTCAGATCTTAACATGTTTAGACACGTTTGATAACCAAAAATAAAATATTTGATTAATTAAGTGGTACTAAATTTTCTAAATAAAACTTGCTCTGACAAATAAGTAATAAACTATTCACTTATCACCTAATGTGATATAAACTCAAATGTATCAGATTTAATACTTAACAATTCATCAACTTAACGGAAGAAAATGAAAGATCACATAACAATGATAACAGGTTCATCCAACCCTAGGTATAAAATCTAGCAAAACATGAAGAAAATAAAAACAAACACCAAACTTGTATTATAGCCAAATACAAGAATTAATACAAGAAATAAAGTACTAGGAGAGAATTCACTCTTGTCACATGAGTTCTAAGTATCTCCATCTTCGTAGTCTACCTCATCCAAGTTTAGCTAGTAAAGTATAGATGAATTATATTACTCTATACTAAGTTAATGAACTAAGGAAATTCTAGTGAAGACTGCATTTTTTGAAATGTTTCTAGCCTTTCCAAAGTTACCCAAAATGGTTCCCAATAGGGCCTATTTATAGAGAAAATTTTCTATAAGTTACCAAAACTTCATCTTTCCTAAACACAAGAAAGTCTTCATCTCTAATATAAAAACTTGATAAAGAATCTCCAAAATGTCCACAAAAGTTGCTAAAAGTTTATTACAATTGGTGAAAGTTGTTAAATATTGATAAAAGTAATTGTCTTGAGATTTGAGTCTTGCTATCAAGTTGATTTTTCAACTCAAAAGTGAAAGGAAGAAAGATGCATCAAATTGGACAAGCTGCACAAGTTGTACAAGTTGCATAGCAGTATTTCTGAAGAGAATTGGACCTTGGATAAGATCCCATTTGGAGAATCATTTTCTTCTTTGATAAGAAATTCCAATCAATTTCAAAATCGTTCTGCCTCCAAACCGTGAGTCCAACCATTTCTAGTCAAGAACGGTTTCTTTCCTTACCGTTTAACACATAAAAATGGCTGAATCAATTTTAATAAAAAAAATATGAAAGTTGTAGCCCTTGAACTAGCTTTCTATTAGCGCAAGAATTAGGTCATTTGAAGGTCTGGATGCTGAATGCTCAAAATATTGAGGACTGGTTAGAAAGCATCATAGCAGAAACTTACTTTAGTAATTCGGATATTTGGTTATGAGAATACAAGAACTGGACTTTGATGTCTCGCAAGAATTATAAAAGCATTGTCTTAATTTCAAAATGAATTAAGAATCGTATCTATCCAATCTTTATAGTTCAAGTTATTGCCAAAGTACCGAAATGTGTCATGTCTTCCAATCTTTCCTCTTCTTGTTTCTTCATTATATCATCATTTGTACTTCATATCAACTTCAAATACACTTCAAATCATCAAGTTTCAAACAAATATTCCATGTGTAATTTCATTTGATGATTGAAACATTAAAACCTACAAAAACATGAAGTTTTTACTACTTAGCACAATAGAAATGCAACTTTCTTACAAAATACAACTTTTGACTATAAACCTAATTATTTAGTTCTAACTTAACCAAAAACACACCAAAACACACATGAATGACCATACAAAGGTACATAAACAATCTCTTATGAAGCTCTCCTACACTTAAGTCGTTGTTTGTCCTTAAACAATAAGAACTAAAATCCAAAACAATGATTCAATTGTTTGATATAACACGTGTACATTTTTAATTCAATTCCTCAAAACCAAGTAAACAACCATTATACAATTATTCATTTCATTCCAAGTACTTATATTATCAAGTAAGGGAGAGACTACTTTACCATAATTTTAACACATCATCTTAATTTTTCATCCTCACCTAATTTCACAAATAAGTGAGTCATATAGTCAATAAATAGCTTCCTAATCTTATGATCATCTTTTTCCAATCTAAAAGAGGGATTTATTCACATGTATACAAATGCCTATTCAAGTTGTGAAAGTGCTTTTTGACACAAGAATCAACATTTTTAGATGAAGATCCCCGGTTACTCAACAATTCACATACTTTAGTTGTTTAGTTGTTTACGTACTCTTAATTCAAGCACCATTTTTATATGAAAGTCGACATTTTTAGATAAAAACTTTGATTACTAAGTACAAGAATCATTGGAATAGAATAATACTTATTCACTCTCTTTTTTTCTTCTTTTCTTTTTCTTCTCTTTTCTTTTTTTTTTTCAAAAGCAAAGATAATAAATAAACATTTCTCAAAAGAATAATCATAGGAATAGTGTTGCATTTATTAACCATATTTATCACTAAACTATGTAAAATCAAGTGAAGATGTGATGCCCCCACTTCTCCCAAGGGCGAACCCGAGGGTATCGGCGGGACGCCTGCCTAGCTCGCGTCAGGACTCGATACTCTAAAACTAGAAAATAGATTCACGCCCAAAAGAAAGTTCTGTTTAAACGATTACATCTTCAAAAGTTGCATAAACTAGTACATCAAGTCATACATACCACGAGTACCAGAAAGTAAACCTTAGAAAAGCTGATAACTACAACCACCACGATAAATATATACATCTTACTCGTCAACTTATAACAAGTACAAGTTCAACTCACCTATAATCAAAACACTAAACACCTGCCCGAGCGATCTCCGCGTCGGCCCCATGCTAAGGAAAACAAATAGAATGGGGTAAGTTATATGCTTAGTGAGTAATCAGGGGGAAAAATGTAAACTCACATAATTACACAAGTAAATCAGGATATTTTATATCAATGACAGAAAAGTAACATCACAATGGTAGGAAACGGGTGGCTCCAAAACCAGTTCAATTCCCCGAGCTTGAACGCCTGTTGACACTCCGTCAACCAAAGTACTCATGGTCCGTAGACTCCATTTAACTTTCCCCGTTCACCTTATCAACCCCAGCTGGCCAGTCAACAGCACATAGCAGCTCGAGCGAAACAAAATAATTTAGCTTTCGTCAAAACTTTAACAAGGAACTAAATCCCAAATTTAGCATGGAACTATCTTCGACCAAGCCCCAATTGGCTCGAATAGTTCGTCTAACCCTTGGTATCGGGATGGAACCAAGCCCCGAGATATCCGATCTCTCAATAGATGGTATCTCTCAATAGATGGTATCTCTCAACAAAGTACACAACAAAATACTTACCCCAAACAGCACACAGCAAATGGGGTTCAATTCAAGTCATGTAATCACCCCCATCAGCACACAGCAAAAAGGTGATACTCAAGTCATCTAATCACCCTCATCAGCACACAGCAAAAGGGTGATACTCAACATAAATCATGTATTCTCACATAGAAAATCAAAACAAAGGATGGGGTTAGGTCGAGTGAGATAAAGTACACTCTCGCCTAAGTACCCATTTAATATGTACAAAGCATTTTAACAATTTCACATCAATAACAACCCAATTACTCACTTGATAAAACTTGGCACGAAAACGATACAATTCACTGAGCTTGACCATCACCATCAAAAGCCTCACAATCTGTATTGACAGATTATATATACACATAAGTGAAACGGCCATACAATAGCAGTTTATAACTTAAACGATCGAATACGGTTGAAAACGGTGAAAAATAATAAAAAATGGTAAGAAATGACGTTAAGGCCAAAAGAATGTCGAAATTGGCCGAAACGGCCGGAATGGTAACAAAATAACAAAAGTAGACCTAAACGGTCCAAAAACGGTAAAAACGGTTGAGAAATGCACGTGCGCGTGCGTGAAAATGAAAATGGTACCAAACGAGTTACACGATTTGCCCATAACTGGAGCTGTGCTTATCGGATCAAAATGTACTAGATGGTGTCTCGAACCTTAGACAAAAGGTTACAACTTCCATGAAGATACCTCAACTCATTTTTCAGTGTATCCAAATTAAATTTGGAAAATACAAAACTAGAACTCCAAAGGCTAGTTTATCTTTCTCGTGAAAATTTGGCGGCATGTCCCTTGTGTTTATCTATTTTTCAACCATTTATAGCTTCAATATTTTCCTCAAATAGTCCCAGAGTCACACATAAAATAACCTCATTTCAATAGCCATTCTATAGCCTCAAAGTCATACAAATACAAAATTAAACTAGGTACATGTTCGGAAATGAAATGTAAGGCATAAATCAAAAGACAGATTTGCCGTCACTTAGCGTATCGGACACAACCGAAGCTACGCTTATCGGAGTAGGGTGAAATTTATACCGTTTCGAAGCTAAGACAAAGGCCTACAACTTTTATGAAGACTACTCAGTCCAGTTGGTAGTGTATCTAAGTCAAAATCTCAAATAACAGAACTAGAATCGGACATTCGGGCTAGTCAACCACACTATGCGTAAACGACAATAACTCAAGCTACCGAAGTCCAATCGAGGCGATTCTAGGGGAGTTGGAAATATAACACATAGAACTACAACTTTCATGTTTTGACTAGAAGCTAGTTCAGTACGTATCAAGATAAACAAATGCAACCAACTTAGTGTACTGTCAAAACTGTCCACCGACTTTACTCCTATGGCAGTCAGGGTATTTTCAATTTTTCATAGGCTACATTGGTCCGATTGAACTAAAATTTTGTAGTAAATCATAAAATATCATTCTCTACAACTTTCATGTTTTGTTCTAAGGCTAATTTGGCCTCTAACATAATGAACTAGAACCAGGCAGAACAGGGGAGGTGCAAAACCAAAAATCTGGAATTTATGCCTACAAGTGCTAATCTTCATAATTCTAGCTTAAAACACTATCTCACCTCCTTATCTATACTTATTCCCATCATAATCCATCTAAACAAGAAGAAATATGGCTGATCAATACAAATCCTAACTCACCAATTCCCAAAATCACCACAACTACTTCCATAGCTACCAATTTGACCAAATCATGAGTTATATAACAACTTAAACAAAAGTAAAAGAACCAAAGATAAGGGATAGCCAAAATACCTCAAGAACAAGCTTTCAAATGATATCCTCCACCTTTCTTAGAAATTTTTGGTTCCTTAAGCTTCCCAAGCTCTCAAACTATTGATTAATCGGTTTAGTTTTTCTTGTTTTCACTCAAATGGTTCAAACTCAAGATGGATTGAAGTTGTTTCTCTTGCTCTCTCTCTCTCCTAAGCTCAGCCAGACCAGGGGAAAATGGTGAAGAAATGGAGCCAATGTGAAGATAAGAAGCAAAGAAAATTGACTTGGTCAAAGAACCATAGGTGGCCGACACTTGCCACCACCAAAACCAACTGAAATTTTGTTTTCTTTTCCTTGCATTTTGGGTCAATAATTTTGGCTATAAGGCTGAGGATGGGGTAGATATTTTGCAAAAATATCAAGGGTATGTGGTGGTAGGGAAGTGGTGGTCAAGTGGTGGGTTCAATCGATAGTGATCAATACCCGTCGGTTTGAGCCGATTTCTTAAATCGCGTATACTAGGGTTTTAAGTTTCTAATCACTAACTTATTATTATCACTTCTAATCATATAATATTTCCTCATCCAAAAGTCACTCTTACCTACCAAATTTGATTCTCACTCCGGACCGAATAGTCACCCTACGGAAAAACGTGAAAACCCTAACTCGCTCTAACTTAAAAATGGAAAGGGAAAACCTTTACTTTCATGTTCATTTGCACTTATTGTGGGGTGATTGGGTGGTTGGGCTATTATAAAATCATAAGTTCCAAATAAAAGGAGATTTTTAAGAAAAACGTGAGGGGTTTTACAATTTCATGAATTGAATTTAGGGTTTCGATTAAAATATGAAAAATTTGAGAAAACGGTCAGTCACAAGTGAAACTAGAGTTTTGATTAGACTTTTAGGGTTTCTAGTCTTTTAAAACAAAACAAAGTTTTAAATCAAACCCAAAGAAATAACTTTAGTATCTTTTTTGAAACAAAATAATGTTTTAAAATAAAAATAAACTAAAGAATCCGTAATATCCTCTTTGAAACTAAACAAAAGAAGATCCTAAAAGTTGGGGTATCACAATCTCCCCTCCTTCAAAGAATTTCGTCCTCGAATTGCAATCAACGAGTTAAGGGTTGGAATATTCGAATACTTCATTAACGAGTTCATCAGTAGTGGTAAAGATTGCCTCAAGAATTGGTCACTCTATGTATCGCAATCCAAGATCCAATTGTATAATCCTTATCTCACAGTCTCAATGGTCTTTAAATATCTTGTAAAACGAGTAGAAGGAAACCTCAATACGATGGAAAATAGGGAAGGTACCTTCGGTGATTGCCAATGGGTCTGTCACCTCTTGGCTTCCTATTGCATAGGTCCTTGTCGGCACTTTCGGTCGATTACCCGTTGCATTGGTCGGCTTAGACGTGTTCCCTTCTGCCCTTGGCAAATTTCCTTCCTTTGGCAGGTGAGGGCACTGAGCAATCAGATGCTCAGCACTACCACATCGGTAGCATTTCCGTACTTGTCCTTTTTTCCAATAATTATCTTCTATGTGATTAGTAGCCCCACAAAATTTGCATGCCATTCTAGGTCCTGATGTCAGATCTCCTTGTGAGGTATCCTTTTGGGTCTCTCTTTCTACCTGACTTTTCTCAACATTTCCTTGATTTGGGATCCCTATGGATCGTAGTCCACCTATTCCTCGACCCTTCTTAGGTGGTGGCTCGCTCCCCGAGTTCTGTCCCTCAATATAACTAGTATTTGAGTGCCTTCTTTTTTTATCATGAAAGGACTTTACTTGACTCTTAGTACTTTCAATTCTCTGTGCATTTTCAATCGCTTGACTATAAATATCCAATTGAGCAGCTGACAGTGCTTCCTGAATCTCCACATTCAAACCCTGAACAAACCGACGAATTCTCCTTTGGTCTGTCAGTACTAATTCTGGAGCAAAACGAGAGAGTTTGGTAAACTGTGTCTCGTACTACGCCACACTCATAGTCCCTTGACGTAGGCGTATGAACTCATCCTCTCGTCTTTCCTGAACAAGTGGCGGTAAGTACTTCTCATTAAACTCACGAGTGAAATTCACCCATGTCCATGGGGTTTGCTCTCTATCCCATTTGGTTCGAATCACATTCCACCAAGTACAAGCCACTCCCTCAAATTAAAAAACGGCGAAAGCTATCTGCCGTTCCTCTAAGTATCCTAACGCAGCAAAAATGTCTAACATTCGCTCCAACCAACTCTCCGCTATATCAGGGTTAGGTCTACCCAAGAATTTTGACGGTAGAAATTTCTCTGGAACCGTTCTAAGGCACGGTTCTCTCCTTCATGATTTCCAGGATGCTGTACTTGGCCTTGACCCTGTTGGTTAACCATTCGTTCTAATAAATCAGCCATTCGCTGTATGGCTGTAGCTACCTGGGTTTTAGCTTGTGTATTCGCATTTTCATTGGTTACCCCTTCGGTTCCTTGTCCTCATCCTCTACCCCCACCACGAGTCTCCATTTGATGGATTTATAGTTTCTATAATTGGGACAAAATATGGTACAAGATCAAAGTGTTGAAAAGTTATAAAATGCACGAAATAATCAAAAGATCAAAATGTGTACATATATATACAAGTCACGCCAAAAATATACACAATATAATGCACCATATACACCAAAGAACATTTCAACTTAGACAAAGTCAAGTGTAGTAAGTACTATTTATGTAGGCATTAACATACTACAAGTAAATGACATGTAGGGACAATGCAAGGGCAAAATGAAAAAAAACGCGACTTGTCGTCCCATACTCAGTGAAAATCACCCCCGTCCGGTTTCTTACTTCACTTTCCAAGGTGCCCGTTGATCTCTTGTACTCACTCTAGCCAAACAAAGCCTGTTCATGTTCCCAAAATGCAAGTCTCAAGTACTCAACTCTGGAGTACTCAGGCACGAGAATCCGAAATAAGATAATTCACACTTCAAGCTAGCCAACCCCAAGAGTAAACTATCTACAATCGAAATTCCTACCTGACGTACCTATCTATGGTCCTCAGATACCACGAGAAAGATTTAAGCCCTATAACATTTATGATTCATAGCTTATGCTTGAACGACCACTTAGTCCTTTATACTTATTCATCACTTAGCCCAAGCTCACTCCGCATAGAGACCACGCGAAGCATGCTCTGATACCACCTGTGACGTCCCCACTTCTCCCAAGAGCGAACCCGAGAGTATCGGCGGGATGCCTGCCTAACTCGCGCCAGGATTGGATACTCTAAAATTAGAAAATAGATTCACACCCAAAAAAAAGTTCTCTTTAAACAATTACATCTTCAAAAGTTGCATAAACCAGTACATCGAACCACACATACCACGAGTACCAGAAAGTAAACCCTAGAAAAACTGATAACTACAACCACCACGATAACTATATATATCTTACTCGTCAGCTTATAACAACTACAAGTTCAACTCACCTATAATCAAAACACTAAACACCTGCCCGAGCGATCCCCGCGTCGGCCCCTTGCTAAGGAAAACAAATAGAATGGGGTAAGCTATATGGTTAGTGAATAATCAGGGGGAAAAATGTAAACTCACATAATTACACAAGCAAATCAGGATATTTTACATCAATGACAGAAAAGTAACATCACAATGGTAGGAAACGGGTGGCTCCAAAGCCAGTTCAATTCCCCGAACTTGAACGCCTGTTGACACTCCGTCAACCAAAGTACTCATGATCCGTAGACTCCACTTAACTTTCCCCGTTCACCTTATCAACCCCAGCTGGCCAGTCAACAGTACATAGCAGCTCAAGTGAAACAAAATAACTTAGGTTTCGTCAAAGCTTTAACAAGGAACTAAATCCCAAGTTCAGCATGGAACTATCTTCGACCAAGCCCCAATGGCTCGAATAGTTCGTCTAACCCTTGGAACCGGGTTGGAACCAAGTCCTGAGATATTCGATCTCTCAATAGATGGTATCTCTAAAAAAAGTACACAACAAAGTATTTATCCCAAACAGCACACAGCAAATGGGGTTCAATTCAAGTCATGTAATCACCCCCATCAGCACACAGCAAAAGGGTGATACTCAAATCATGCAATCACCCTCATCAGCACACAGCAAAAGGGTGATATTCAACATAAAGCATGTATACTCACTTAGGAAATCAAAACAAAGGATGAGTTTAGGTCGAGTGAGATAAAGTATACCTGTAAGAACCCTAAAAGTTTTATATTTTCCTAGCTTTTGTTTATTTTCACTTTCCCTCTTAAGTGAAAAATTGTTAACCATTCGTTTCCAACAAAGAAAGGTTTTGTTATTTCGTGTATTTGTGTGTGAGATATGTATATATGTGCATGTGTTGGAAGTATGGTTGAGCACGGCAATCGAATTCGAAATAAGAGGAAAAATTTTGTGAAAAACTGAAGGGCCAAATCCGGCCGCAAATTCGGCCAGATCTTGGCCGGATTGTTGGCCGGATTGCTTGAGATTTTTGAAAAAAAATAGTTTCGCCTCTGGCTTGAATTCGGCCAGATTCCCGCCGGATTGTAACATGGCACAGGCGGCCACCAACTTTGACCGCCTGTTTTCTTCTCTTTTTATACAGTTTTGGCACCAAAATATCTTCATTTGCTCTCTTGTCCAGCCGTGGCTTTGAGAGAAAGAAAGAAAAACTCTCCATTTTTCCAACTTAAATTTCTACTTAAATTTTGAGTTTTAACCGATAGATTTTCAAACTACTCCGTACAAGTGCTAGCTAAGGAGGGGTGAAGGTGATTGTGGAGTTGTTTTTGGGAGTGAAGCTCTAAGTTCCTACCTTTCTTGAGTTGCAAGGTGAGTTGCTAAGGAGGTTATTGTTTTGTTTGAATAATGGTATATTGATGGATTGTGAAGGTTAAAGATGCTATATTGTGGATGATTTCATGGTTTTAGGTCAAGTTGGACCATTTTCTGATTTATTGGGGATTTTTCTGATTTTATATGAAAGTCATGGATTGGTCTTGGATTGATGGATTGAAATGGTTTTAAATGGAACCTTTGTACGTTAATTGTGGTTGATTGCGGAAAATTTCTGCTTATGGTGTGAATTTCCGGTTCTAGGGTCTAATTTGGGGAATTTTCTTATAGTTGGCTTTGGAGCTTCTAATTAGCTTTGATTGAAGAGTTTTGTGCCCTAATTGGACATGTTTTATTACCTATGGACCATATGTGTGATTGTAATTAATGGTGTGAGAATGGGTTTTTAATTGTAGGGCGAAAGTAAAGAGAATTAGGGGAAATGCTGTCTGTTTCTTTTCTTGTCATGAGAATGAGTTAAAATGGTTTTGGAAATGTGTTTTGTGTCAAATTGAATGTATTTCATTAACAATTTCATCGATTCGCTCGAGAGATGTTCGAGGACTAAGTTTCTATTTGAACCTATATATATGAGTTTGGTAAATACCATGACCGTTCTACCATTTTAAAACATGGCACCTCTTTAGTTTCAAATTCCAAATGGTTACTTACTCTTTACCAAAATATCGAGGTATGAATTAGGATTTTCTCGGCCACAGGTGAACTACTTTCAAGTAAGGTTTTAAATGTGAAAGTAAGGTATTTTGTCCTCCTTTTCACATGATTTTCATCAAGACATTTAGTCTATAATATCTATTTGAAAATGAGTTGATCTCGAACCACATAAACGATTCCGAAAACAGTATTTCTTAGCCTATCTAGTTGAATTCCGACTTGTCTTTAGTTCAAGTGTTTTCCGTTGGAAAATTTATAACCCTTTTGAGTTTGGTTTTCCATTTGGTCTATGAAACCCTAGTTATTTCCGTCCACAGGTCCAAATGCCTTCGTTTCACTTTAAAGTCATTTGATACGTTCTATTTATCATTTATCGGGTTTCTTCGATTTTACCTAATTGTTTGTGTTAGATAAACTGTAATATTCTTCCTTGTTTAATCTTAGGTTTCATCGGTGACCGAGGGTAATATCCGATAGGATATTTTGGACATTATTTTGCATAACTAGGTGAGTGTTCCTTGTTTGCTATATTTTTATTGACTTCATGGCTTGTGTTATTGTTTGATAATGCGTTAAGTGCTTTCAAGGATTTCCAAAACGAGTTTTTAAGGCGAGTGTGTACTTTATCGCGCTCGACCTAAATACAATGTAAAATTTTCAATGATTTAACGATTGAAACATTACTTATGTATGATGTAAGCCTTTTGGCTGAATTGGGCCCTGCCCTTCGTTACCGATCGACTCGAGCCAGAAGCGGACTCGGTCGGGCGATATGGTGACTCTGGGTGTAAAAGTGGTATACTCGAATATTACCTTATATTCTGGTGGAGCCTGGCCAACGTCCAGGAGGGGGGTGAATGAAATGAATGAACGAACGAGAGTTTTACTTACAAAAAAAAATGCATTTTTAAATGATTGGAGGAATAAGGGGAATGACAGGAGAACGAACGAACGAACGAACGAACGAATGGCTCCCTGTGAGCCCGTATCCTTTTAGTGTATGTGTTGTTATCGCTTTCCATTGTAAATGTTTCTTGAATTATTGATATTCTATGTTTAATGTTTTGGTTTGCTTGTTTGATTACGTGTTCGGAACCTCACTGAGCTTTTAACTCATTCTTTTAGTTTTGTTTTCCTTAACAGGGGAAGACGAGCAAGGACGAGAGCCCTGTATAGACTAGCTTGGTCTAGTTCTTTTGGATTCTTTTGTAATCGTTCTCACCCTAGTGCTTGGCACGGGCTGGACGTATGAAGGATTGAGAACTTTTGTATATTCGATGGTTGTATTTCCTTTTGAGATAGCAATGTATATAAGTTTCGCTTAAGTTTTGGATTTTGTTATGTTATTCCTATGGTTGTATTCCTGATTTGATTGAAGTGAACGACTGAATCCCGGTGAGAGTTGGGCAGGCGGTCCGCCGAACCCTTTGGTTCGCCTTAGGGGAGAGGTGGGGCTATCCCAATACCCTCGCCTAAGTACCCATTTAACATGTACAAAACACTTTAACAATTCCACATCAATAACAACCCAATTACTCACTTGATAAAACTTGGCACGAAAACGATACAATTCACTGAGTTTGACCGTCACCGTCAAAAGCCTTACAATCTGTATTGACAGATTATATGTGAAAACCTTGAAAAAATATATATATACATATATATATACATATCGCATTTGCATTTTAGACTCCTAATAACCTTTACTATTGTTGGTTCTTAATTAAGTATGTAAAAATAATTTTAAGGTTGCAAATAAGTTAATTGTGTAAAATATTAAATTATTTGAATTTTTGCCAAGTTAAGTTAAGAATTCCTAATGTAGGTTATTTTATTTCTCTGATTTTGATTCTTTGAATTCTGATAGCTAACTTTAAGTGTTAATAATGTTAAGTGTTAACGGGACCCTAGAATTAAGACAGAATCGATTTTAGATCAAAACCTTTATAATTATACTTAGGACGTTGAATCTCGATAATTAAATTTTTGCGAGACTAGTATACTAGTAGGCTATCGAATTTCATTTGGGGTAAAATTTTGGAGTTAGTTTACGAATGAGAACTTAAGTAGAAGGCCGGACAAGATGTTAAAAGTCTAAATTAGCCTCTCTCCATCTCAAATTAACCATGCAGTCGTGAAACCACCTTGAACAAGCTTCACATTTAAGCATTTCCATATTGCCGGTTCCATTCTCCACTACAACAACTACCACTCACCACAATATCTTCATTTCATTTGCTTTTCTGCCGTGAGCCGTGAGTGATCAGCTTCTTTGGAGTTAACGACCGAGAGAGAAAAGTGAGGACTTAGCTTATTTCCTAGCCTCACTTCAAGACCAACCGAGAGAGAGAGAGAGCCGAATTCTTTGTTCTTTTCCTTTCTGTCCGTAAGCTTGAGCAAGGGAGAGAGGGAGTTGGAGAGCTGCAATCTGAACTGTCCGAGAGAGAGTGAGCAAGAGGAAGGGTGCGAGCTGTCTGTCTTCACCTCCTCCACCACTGCCGGGCTGCCATTTCCTTCTTCATCTTCAATCAGCTGAGCTCAACCACAACCACCAACTCCACAGCTTACACAAACTGAGCTCAGCCCAGCCATACCTGAGTTCCATAGCAAGCCGAGAGGAAAACATTTTTGCAGCTGCTTGTCGGGTGAGCTGAGCTTCAAGCTGAGGTAAATTCTGGACTTAGGCTAGATGATTATAGGTTGATGAAGTTGTTTAGGGGGCATGCATGTGAGGGTGGTCCGGTTGGATGATAAATTAAGTCACAAGAAATCTGATATTGAAGAAATTGGAACTGTCCGAGAGCTTGAGCTGGAAATTTCAGCTTTAACTTGTTAATTTGTGGTGATCGGAGCTTAGATGTGTGTTTAGCTAACTAATAGCTGGATGTTTAAGCTTTGCATGAGATTAATCAGCTTGGATTAAGTATGAAACTTGAAGGGTTATAAAATCCGGCTGCATGCAAGCCAACCGAGAGGAAATTGGATGAATTTCTGGTTGGTTGGTGACTCTTGATGTTGTACGGACTTGGCTTTGGATTAAAAACTGATAGCTAACTAATTATTTAGTCATGCATGTACTGAAAAGAGCTGTGGTTAGAAAAAAAAAAAGAAAATCTGTATTTTAAGGAGTTGGGTAGTTTTTTAAAAAAATTTTCAGCATGGGCGAGTGAAGGGGGTGAACATCCGATCAGTTTTCCTTTGAATTTTAGTCAAGATTTTCATATTGGATGTTTAAGAGTAGCTTGTAGCTTGCTAGTCACCTTTTGCATGTGAGTTGAAGTAAAAATCGAAGAAATTATGGACAAAGTACTATAAGGTAAATTGTTATATTGCTGGAAATTGTACATGGTTGTTGGCCGAATTAGTTGAGGCTTTTGATGAATTTATTTTCTGGATTTGTGTGTTATTTGTTTTGGTTTAGGTTGAGCTATGTGTTTAGTGTTTCAAGCAAGTAAAAGATGGAGATTTGATGGACATCGTGAATTGACATTGCTGGAATTTTTTTTTTGGTTGTCGAAACAAGAAAAGAAAAACCTGAATTTCTAGGGGTATTTGTAAGTAAGCTAGCCGTGACTTTCTTTTTATGTTTTGAGTTAAGTTTCTAGTTTATTCTTGTAAGGAATGATTGTTTGTCATCAAGAGCTAATGATTGATGAAGCTCTTGGCCATTTGAGTAATTTTTGCAAGAGTTAAGTTTTTGGTGGAATTGTTAAAGTGGTTTGGCCGAAATGTACTTGGAAGGCCATGAGTTGTGGTTTGGAATCGTTTGATATCTTGGACTTCCTTTGTTAATTTTGATTAGAATTGATCCTGTTGAAACCTAGGGCTAATGATTGATGAAGCCCTAGTGAAATTGATGTTTGTATTATAATTTTTCTATAATGGCAAATTGGAATGTAATGTGCAAATGAATTGGAATCGTGAAGTCCGTTTTGGTCCTTTGAACTCGAGTACTTTTAACCAAGCTTTGTTAAAATATTTTGTCCTAGTATTAAGCTATAAAAATTGAACATAGTACGATAATGCTCAAATTTGAGTGTTGGGACTTTTTAAAAGAAAAAAAAAACTTTGCTAACTAGTTAATTCTTTTCTTTACGTAAACTAGCTTTGTTACCGTTAAGAAATAATTACATTAACTTCCAAACTTTAAGTTTTGCGTCAAATTATTCCTGGCTGGTTGTTTTAGAGGAAAATTGTTAAAAAACACTATATTTCAATAAATTTAAATGAAAAGCGTAGAAAACTTGTTCAGCAAGAAAACTCACTTGAAGTGTATTAGTTCTAGTTGCACCTCTAGAAAGAAAAGTATCTTTAAAGAAACCATACGAAATATTTTATCCCTTTACTAGCCTTAATTCTAAGAGATTTAGTGATTTATTTTGAGGAAATAAACTAGTTATATATCAAATCACCTTTTATATATAAAACAAGGCCTTATATAGTAAAACTTATAGTTTTAAAACTTGGTTTTCTAGGGTTTGGCGAGGACGTGGATTTCGATTCCCAGCTTGACCTTTGAACTTCACTTTTGGTGAGTATCCGTGCTTGTTCTATGACTAACTTGTTAAAGTGCTTTCTTGACTGTTATGTGATAATTGGAATGTGGTTTTGCTGATCCATCGAAGTGGGCAGTGTGTACTTTATCACATTAGCCCTTTCGAGTGGTGAATTGTTTGAAATGCTTGCTCGAATAGCATGCTTGTACTAGTTGAGTACTAAGTGGGGGAATGTACCACACCTGAGGGTGGGAGGGCCTCTTATCCTAACTCAAGTACCAAAACCTTGCAATTGTTGATTGGAGCGTGAACTCGTCAACTAATCCACCAGGTAGGGGAATGTACCACACCTTAGGGTGGGAGGGCCTCTTATCCTGACTTGGTAACCATTTGTGTGATGTCGTTGGGTGAATCCCTCGACTAGGCTATAAAAGGTATACTCGAGTAATACCAAACCCTTTCGTGAGAAGAACGGGCCCGATGGGAGTAAGTTGGTTGGAGCGTGTTAAAAAAAGATAATGAATTTACATGGATTTTAGATAGTGAGAGTTGACGGAGGGTCAACTGCGGTTAATTTTGATCAAGTTCATGGAAAATGGCTCCTGAGAGCCCTATATCCTACTCTGTGCTGTTAAACGCTTTCCTACTTGTTGAGTTTAAGCTTGGAGTTATTATTTGCTATTTGTCTTATATGATTGCATGTTTGGGACACCACTAAGCTTTAGCTCACCCCACGTTATTTGTTTTCCTGAACAGGCTCTGGCCTTCGAGAGACTTGAAGCTTACCTTTGGCTTTTGTAAATATTGTTTTGAATCGGACTATGTATCTTTTGTCTTGGGTTGCCACTTGAAGCTGGAAAAGTGCAAACCCTAAATTTTGACTTGTATGGATGTATTTGAATTTTAGGATTTCACTTTGTGGTTTGTAATGTATAAATGTAGTAATGTGTTAAGCTGGGTGGAGATGTACTTAAGAGTGAACGTTCAAATGTCCAATGGCAATGATATATGATGGATGGTTCCTGAGTCATGGAGGTGAGTGACCCTAAACTATTTCCAAAGCTACTTATGAACTATTTCCTGCATTCTTTATTCAATTGCATATCATGCGTGCTTGCATAGGAGTTCATGGCATGATTTGGCTTCAATGAGTTCTTGGGGAGTCTTGTGCTGAACACCAACGTCTCCACCACTTGTTTATGTTCATCTGGAGCTCAAAAAGGGGATCCCTCTTACTGTTCAACGTGAAATGATCTATTTGAGCGTTGGATGTTTAAGTGCAATGATTTCACTGGCTTACTATAGCAAAAATACGTACATTTGATCTCGGAATCATGACATCATCAAAATGCATTATTGTAAAATATATTTGATTAGTGATTTTACTGGTTACTCGCTGAGCGTTAGCTCACCCCAAAACTATTATATTCCCCTCCACAGGGCTCGAGATGAAGGAAGCATTTGTATTAAAGTTCTCCGTGTGAATGGTTGGAGGATCTACTGTACCGTTGGAGCTCTAGTTTTAATTTGCGTAGTATTTGAGATTGTACTTGTACTTGTACTTATGTGAGAACTGAGGACCTTTGTCTTATGCGGGAAATTAGTATTGCTTGTATCTCTTGAGGTTTTAGTTTGTAGTATATGTAAATTGTGAAACTTTTGATGTATATTTGGGATTTAGCTTGTAATTTATTTGAGAACTGTAGTGAGGACTGTAGTGAGTGAGTGAGTCCCGGCGAGAGTTGGGTAGGCGGCCTTATTTGAGGACTGTAATGAGTGAGTGAGTCCCGGCGAGAGTTGGGCAGGCGGCCCGCCGAACCCTTTGGTTCGCCTTAGGGAGAGGTGGGGCTGTCACATTATATACACACATAAGTGAAATGGCCATACAATAGCAGTTTATAACTTAAACGATCGAATACGGTTGAAAACGGTCAAAAATGATGTTAAGGCCAAAAGAATGTCGAAATTGGCCAGAATGGTAACAAAATAACAAAAGTAGACCTAAACGGTCCAAAACGGCAAAAACGGTTGAAAAATGCACGTGTGCGTGCGTGAAAATGAAAATGGTACCAAACGGGTTACACGATTTTGCCCATAACTGGAGCTGTGGTTATCGGATCAAAATGTACTAGATGGTGTCTCGAACCTTAGACAAAAGGTTACAACTTCCATGAAGATACCTCAACTCATTTTTCAGTGTATCCAAATTAAATTTGCAAAATATAGAACTAGAACTCCAAAGGCTAGTTTATCTTTCTCGTGAAAATTTGGCGGCATGTCCCTTGTATTTACCTATTTTCCAGCCATTTATGGCTTCAATATTTTCCTCAAACAGTCCCAGAGTCACACATAAAATAACCTCATTTCAATAGCTGTTCAATAGGCTCAAAGTCATACAAATACAAAATTAAACAAGGTACATGTCCGGCAATGAAATATAAGGCATAAATCAAAAGACAGATTTGCCGTCACTTAGCGTATCGGACACAACCGAAGCTACACTTATCGAAGTAGGGTGAAATTTATACCGTTTCGAAGCTAAGACAAAGGCCTACAACTTTGATGAAGACCACTCAGTCCAGTTGGTAGTGTATCTAAGTCAAAATCTCAAATAACAGAACTAGAATCTGACATTCGGGCTAGTCAACCGCACTATGCGTAAAAGACAATAACTCAAGCTACCGAAGTCCAATCGACGCGATTCTAGGGGAGTTGGAAATCTAAGACATAGAACTACACCTTTCATGTTTTGACTAGAAGCTAGTTCAGTATGTATCAAGGTAAACAAATGCAACCAACTTAGTGTACTGTCAAAACTGTCCACTGACTTTACTCCTATAGCAGTAAGGGTATTTTCATCTTTTCATAGGTTACATTGGTCCGATTAAGCTGAAATTTTGTAGGAAACCATAAAATAGCATTCTCTACAACTTTGATGTTTTGTGCTAAGCCTAATTCGGCCTCTAACATAATGAACTGAAACCGGGCAGAACAGGGGAGGTGCAAAACCGAAAATCTGGAATTTATGCCTACAAGTGCTAATCTTCATAATTCTAGCTTAAAACACTATCTCACCTCCTTATCTACACTTATTCCCATCATAATCCATCTAAACAAGAAGAAATATGGCTGATCAATACAAACCCTAACTCACCAATTCCCAAAATCACCACAACTACTTCCATAGCTACCAATTTGACCAAATCATGAGTTATATAACAACTTAAACAAAAGTAAAAGAATCAAAGATAAAGGACAGCCAAAATACCTCAAGAACAAGATTTCAAAGGATATCCTCCACCTCTCTTAGAAATTTTTGGTTCCTTAAGCTTCCCAATCTCTCAAACTATTGATTAATCGGTTTAGTTTTTCTTGTTTTCACTCAAATGGTTCAAACTCAAGATGGATTGAAGTTGTTTCTCTTGTTCTCTCTCTCTCTTAAGCTCAGCTAGACCAGGGGAAAATGGTGAAGAAATGGAGCCAATGTGAAGATAAGAAGCAAAGAAAATTGGCTTGGTCAAGGAACCATAGGTGGCCGACACTTGTCACCACCAAAACCAACTAAAATTTTGTTTTCTTTTCCTTGCATTTTGGGTCAATAATTCGGCTATAAGACTGAGGATGAGGGAGATATTTTGCAAAAATATCAAGGGTATGTGATGGTAGGGAAGTGGTGGTCAAGTGGTGCGTTCAATCGGTAGTGATCGATATCCGTCGGTTTGAGCCGATTTCTTAAATCGCGTATACTAGGGTTTTTAACTTCTAATTACTAACTTATTATTATCACTTCTAATCATATAATATTTTCTCATCCAAAAGTCACTCTTACCTACCAAATTTGATTCTCCCTCCGGACCGAATAGTCACCCTACGAAAAAATGTGAAAACCCTAACTCGCTCTAACTTAAAAATGGAAAGGGAAAACCTTTACTTTCATGTTCATTTGCACTTATTATGGGGGTGATTGGGTGGTTGGGCTATTATAAAATCATAAGTTCCAAATAAAAGGGGATTTTTAAGAAAAACGTGAGGGGTTTTACAATTCCATGAATTGAATTTAGGGTTTCCGTTAAAATATGAGAAATTTGAGAAAACGGTCAGTCACAAGTGAAACTAGGGTTTTGATTAGACTTTTAGGGTTTCTAGCCTTTTAAAACAAAACAAGGTTTTAAATCAAACCCAAAGAAATAACTTTAGTATCTTCTTTGAAACAAAATAATGTTTTAAAATAAAAATAAACTAAAGAATCCGTAATATCCTCTTTGAGACTAAACAAAAGAAGATCCTAAAAGTTGGGGTATCACAGAAGAGAAGAAATTTCACCAAACATACAATATTTAAGCATAATTTCCTCCACTTTAAGATATATACTTTCCTAAAAAGAAAAAATTATAATCACATATTAGCAATTTTCAAGTTAATTGAGAAATGAATTTTTCAAGTTATATATTTATCTCAAAATGAAAGGAATTTGAGTTACTAATGGTATGGAACATAATGCCCTTTTGGATAAAATGAAAAATTGAAAATTTTGGGGCAAATCTGAAATTTCATGCAAGATTTTAGAAAAATTTTGGTAGAATTTCCCCTTATAATTAGATGAAACTCCCTGGCAACAAATCCAATTTTGAACAATTCAAAAGTGCAATGACATTTCCAAGATCAAGTCCAACATTATCAATCAAAATTCAATCACATATAATGCCATACATACTCAAGTTCCCTCCCCCACATTTAAAATACACATTGTCCTCAATGCGTAAGAAGGATAACAAGATAAAGAAAGTAATAATCCTCTATAGATGTGATTGAATTATCATAACCATGAAGTTCCACGATCCACCATGAAGTTTATGAACCACTCGCCGCAATTCTACCAAAAAGGAAACTTCTTGAGTTCCAATTAATAACCTTTAGTAGTGACAAACTTAAAAAGGAAAAACAAACTAATAGGGTTCGAATAATGCAAAAGTTATAAAGGCACGAAGAGTTTTTACAAATCACAACTCACATTTGTCTTGTCATGTACCTATATGAAATAGACAAATAACTAATTAAAATACAAAGGCAACAGCTCACTATCCAAATCTATGTATATTTAAACTTTTTCACCCAAAATGCCAAGAATCATAAATGTAAGACGTAATCTTCAACTAGGCATGTTATAAACATCACCACATCATAACAGTTTAGGAACAAAATCAAAACAAGGATCATATACTATGCACATATTCAATTTCAACTCCTAAAATGCCACACAAATTGCTAAATTCGTCAAATATTTGAAATTCTCATCCAATCATACTCCATACGAAGAATAAGTAGTAATAAACTCATTCTAATACCTAAACATCGAGTCAAATCCATCAATTCCTAAGCTAATTACACTAGCTATTTCCATACCTTACAACTTGAAAAGTTTCTAAATGTCACTCTATCTAATGAATGTAAATGTATAAGCATCATGATCAAGTCACGTTTTGACTATTTGAATCATCCAATTATGCTTAATAACATTCCAAAACCAATTTTCACATTGATCAAAAAATAAGAACATGCACAAATTAAAACATTGTATAATCATCAAATTCCCATATTTGCTCACATAAACATGCTTGGAAATGCTAAATGAACTCACAAACATCAATAAATATCATCACATATTCATCATTTAAAATTTGTCAAGAAATTTAAAAAAAATGCTCAAATGACAAAATTTAAACTATCAAGTTATGTTGAAGAAACTTACCTCCAATTGGTAGAGTTATGTTTTGTAATGCAAATGAAGCAAACCTCTCAAAATTTGGGAGATTTTGATAAGTGAAAGTTGTTCTATAAGATATTTGAGAAGTTTATATGGTGATTTTAAGCAAGAAAAATGGGTGAAATTTGCGTTTTAGGAGTGAGGTGTGTGAGTGTGTTTGGGTGTTAAAGGAAATGAAAGAATCAAATGAGGAAATGAAGTTCACAAAAATCTTTTAGTGGTAGATTTAACTGATTCACGGATGGATTCATGAGGTGTAGCCCACGGATCCTACCATAGATCTGTTATCTCACTTGGTTTCTTGAGAGAAAGTGGTTCAAAATTTGGACGAAACAGTGCCAGTTTGAGTCCAGTTTCCTTCCCTTATTTTTGAACAAAAAATCAAGTTTCGCGCTTGCAACTACTAGTTTTCAAACTTTGGCTCAAACATGCACTTTTACTTCAAATCCTCTTTTACCCACAAAAACATATTTGTGTTCAATATTTTTATGCTCATTTCAATCAAACTAATATTAGAAACTTGAAAGTGCAAAGTGAGCATGAAACTTTCCTTTGTCCCCACTCCTCTTAAAAGCACTTTTTGCTCATTTCTCAAACTCCTATAAACCAAATATAACAAGTGAACTTTAAAACACAAAAGAAACTTAATAATACACTAAAATAGAATAAAATTACAAAAATGTTGAATTGCCTCCCACCAAGCACTTCTTTGCAGTCATTAGTGTAATTGTTCTTGTATCCTTGTCAAGGTGGTTTTGTTAATGAATAATCCACCAATTTGGATGTAGCGGATCAATAAATGGTGACTCTACCTCATGAGCCCTGGCATTGAAAAATGTGTGAGTTGAAAGTAACTTATCTATCTCAAGTGCTTTATGAATTTTACCTTGCATTTGCTCCACTTGAGAACTTTCCAAAGAAACAGGAACATCCGCATGACTTTCTTGGGTGATTATGACCTTAGAATCTATACTTTTAACACACTTATCAAGAAGGGTTAAATATACATCATTCATACTTTCCTCTTGAGATTTAAGGTTAGTACCAAAGATATTATCATGTGAAATGAACGTTTTCTCACTAAAACTCATATTCGGTGCTTCATTATCATCAAAATGCATTCCATTTTCACATGTAATATGCCTGCCATTCATGTTAGGGTTGAATTCATTATCATTGGATGAAATAACTTTCCCTATAACATTCAAATGCTCTTGTATTCTATCCAAGTGAGAAGCCAATTTATATAACCTATTCTCAATCCTATCAAAATGGTTGGATATCTCCTTAGATAGCTTTTCAATAGCTGACTCTAAAAAATGCTTAGATTCATGTTAGACATAATGGGGTTGGGCATCATAAAAATTTGAAGAATTACTATAAGCATATTGATTATTCCAACTATAATCATAAGAATTAATCTAATTAGGATTGCATTGATTAAAATTAGAATCGTAATGCCCAAATTCACTATAATAATCCACATTTTATCTTTGTATACATTCATAAGTAGTATGGTAACCTCCACTCAAGTCACAAATCATATAAGTAGAATTAAAATATTAGCATTCTTATTTTGCTTAATTACATGTATCATATTGTCCAAATGATCAAGTTTACTATTTAAAACAACTACGCCATCTCCAACTCTCATACCATCGGACATCCTTTGGTTACCTCCATAGTTGTAGTTTTGAAAACTATAAGGGTCCATTGCAAATCTTGTTCTCTCAAACTTTTATCGTTCTCTATCCTTGTCAAGCCCTAAAAGCACATTTAGACCATTTCAAAAGCACAATTAGTCAAGAAGGATAGACTAATTAAAACACACAAACTTTAAAGATATAACAACCATAACAATTATAACACGTTCATCCAACCCTAGACATAAAATCTAGCAAAAGATGAAGAAAATGAAAACAAACACCAAACTTATATTATAGTCAAACATAAGAATTAATACAAAAAACAAAATAATAGGAGATAAGTCACCCTTATCACATGAGTTCCAAGTATCTCCATCTTTATCCTAATGAAGATGAATTATACTACTCTATACTAAACTAATGAATTAAGGAAATTCTATTGAAAATTACATTTTTGGTAATGTTTCTAGGTTTCTTAGAGTTATCAAAAAATGGTTCCCAAGAAGGCCTATTTATAGGAAAATTCTCTATAAGTTTTCAAAACTTCATCTTTCCAAAACACAAGAAAATCTTCATCTCCAACATAAAAATTCAATAAAGAATCTCCAAAAAGTCCACAAAAGTTGCTTATAGTTGCTTCCAATTGGTGAAAGTTGTTAAATATTGAAAAAAGTAGTTGTCTTGAAATTTGAACCTTGCTATCAAGTTGATTATTCAGTTCAAAAGTGAAAGGAAAAAAGATGCATCAAATTGGACGAGTTGCACAATTTGTGCAAGTTTCATAGCAACATTTCGGATGAGAAATCGAACCTTGGATAAGAAACGGTTTCTTCTTTGGCAAAAAATTCCAATCAGCTTCAAAATCATTTTGCTTCCAAACTATGACTCCGATCGTTTCTGCTCAGGAACAGTTTTTTAACCATACTCTAACCCTTGAAAATGGTTGAATCAGAATTTGTACAAATACAAAAGTAGCCCTTGAGACAGCTTTCCAATGGTGCAAGAATTAGTTCATTTGAAGGTCTAGATGCTGAGATATGTACAAAACACTAAGAACTGGTTAACAACATCACAGCAAAAACTTGCTTCAGTAATTTGGGTATTTGGCTATGAGAATATAAGAATTGGACTTTGATATCTTCATAAGAACTGTAGAGCATTTCTTAAATTCAAAATAAACAACATTTGTACTTCATGTCAACTTCAAATACACTTCAAATCATCAAGTTTTATACAAATATTCCATGTGCAACTTCATTTGATGATTGAAAAATTAAAACCTACAAAACATGGAGTTTTCAACACTTAGCATCATAGAAATGCAACTTTTGACTGTAAACCTAATTATTTAACTCTAATGTAACTAAAAACACTCTAAAACACATATAAATGATCATCCAATAGTACATAAAATAATCACTTATCACTCTTGAATGCACGTTAATAGAATGATGAAGGTATTATTATTTTCATTGAACGTTGGAGGACTTTCATCTTGATTAGTAATGATTGAACTTTTGAGTCTTCCGCAATTGTGAAGTGGTCCAAGACATACATTAGGGACTCCACTATATTTTATAAGGAATACAACCAAAGATCTTTAGTGAATTATCAGCAAAAGCTTGCAAATTAGAGATTAACCTTGAAGGATAAGAGCTACCTATTCCTAATCCTTACAAGGGTAAAAGGAAGCAAGATATGAGGAAACAGGCAAAGCTTCATATGAAAAGTGGAAAGAAGGATACCATCACTACTATTGAAGCACCATCAAGACTGTCTCTAAAACTGTAAGGAAAAAGATGGGAAAGTTGGTGCTCGTCAAGTGTAAGAAAGGTGAAAAGCAAACCTTCAAGAAACAGAGTACCCATTTGTTTTTTCTAACATCCCTGCTTGTTTAATAATTTAATAAAATTAAACTTGACCATGCTTCCTGAGATGAAGTGACCCAATAAAGCAAGAAAGATCAATGATGTAAAGTATTACAAATACCACTGCTTAGTTGGGCATCCCTTTAAAAAATGCTTTATCTTCAAATACAAAGTTTTAGAGCTAGGAAGATCCTCCTTGAAAATGACAAAGCAAGTTCAAAGCAAACCATCATTGTTTCTGGTTCATTAACACCTATGGAAGTTGAAAATTTTATCGAGATTGAAGAAGTTATGGTACTTCTAACACAAAATTTTCAATTTGGATCATTTGGTCCTTCAAAGTAGAGTAAAAAATTACCTCCGTAGTTGTTGAAGACCACAAATGTGAAGTTGTGAAGTCTATGCAACCCTAGATACATGATTCTAGAGATAAGGGATGGACTTTAGTCAATCAACATAGGAGGCAAAACCCCTATCCATCGGTAATGCAAATAAAGCCATAACAAGCAGTAGGATGGTATGAAGGCAAAAAGATAAGAGTATGGAAAAAGGCAAACAACAACATTTGCAATTTTGAAATGAACCATGTTTTCAAGCAAAAGTCACGAGTCCCTATTATCGTAAATGAATTAGTCCCAAATAATTCTTTAGTTTTGATGATTTTTTGTACCACACAACACAAGTTGAGCAAGCTGTGGAACAAACGAATAATTCTTGTGAATCTCATCATGAGACAAGATATGTGCCTATGAACAATGAAAGAGTGGATGTCACAAACAATACCTTCACTAATGAAAATTTGTTGCTTGGGTCTAAACCATATAACCATCCTTTGTTTGTAATTGGTTATATAAAAGAATAAAAGGTGCATAGAATTTTGATAGATGAATCCTTTATTGTCAATATTCGACCACTACTATCCAATAGTCAATTAATAATTTAAGACTTCAATCACAAAGATACAGCTATTAGATCAATAAGACCAGAGATAATAATTGATGATTCATTCTTACTATCGTATGTGATATATGCTAAGGTAGCTTAACATATTCTATAGGAAAGATCTTGGATCCAAAAAAATAGGTCATACCTTCTACTATTATCAATACTTCAAATACTACTAAAATAGAGTAGCAAAATGTGTAAAGACTAATGATAGTTGTTTTATTAAGATAGAAGCACACATTGTTAATGCTAAGTTTTACATCCAAACTAGCAATTTGAAGGATGAGCCTAAGCATTGTTCATATGTGGTTAAGACCTAAGATACCAATTATACCAAACATTAAAGGAAAACTAATCACAATTCCCAAACCAAAATAAGTTGTCCACGAAGAAACTATAACCATATCATCAAAAGATGTCCTTTGTTATATATTCAAATAAAAAGAGAAGGAAAAACAATCACTCTTGATTCAATATGAGGTTTTAGAATGATTGACATTTCCTATTGCTAAACTTGATGCTATAAAAGTGTCACTACAATCACTTAAAGAATCTGTTCATCGAAAAAAGGAGCCCAAAATTGAGCAAGTTACAATGCCATAGTCAAGAATCAAAGAAGGTTTCAATTTTATCGTTATAGACTTCTTGTAAAAGTTAGATACAACTTTAAGGATCCCTCTACATTGATCACTCTATCTCATGATATTACTAGCAATTAAGTTCATGGGTTTAACCATACACAATGGGTGATAAAAGAAAAAGGATTTGCTGTTAGGAATTCCAAAATTGGCCTTGGTTGTTCTGTTCTAGTATTAGTTTACATTAAGATCAACAGAACTTAGATACATTACACTGTTATTAAAGATAAGGCTTTTGGGATGGTTGACAAACCATATGGTTTTCGTATACTTAAAACAGCAAAATCCCACACATATATGTTCTTTTAAGAAGTTGGGACTATAATGAAGAAGAAAGTTGAGGAATTTACATGAAATCAAACTAAGGGTTCCAAAATCGTGGGAAGACTTTGAAAGATTGTGTGATTACTCATAATATATATAAATATGGCAGCAATTTTCTATAAAAAATTTAGAGGTGTACGAACATTTTCATACATTATGGAGTGTATTGAAAACTAAAGAGCACATTAGTTTAAGGAAGATGATGAAGAAATTAAGTGTGACATCATACAATCATGTAGCTGTGATTCAGGGTGACTCCTTGAAGAAGATATTGAGAATGCTCTGTCTGAATTTGAAGAAAAGATCAAAGCTATAGTTCATGAATTAAAGGAAATTAATCTTGGTATTGTAAAGGATCTACATTCAATATGTGTAATTGCTTTATTGAGTCATAATGAAGAGAGAAGATATGTCGAGCTCTTGTAAGAGTATCAAGGCATTTTTGCCTTGACCTATAAGAAGGTGCTTGGCTTAGATCGAAAAGCAGCAGTCTATCATTTGGCAGTCAAGAAAGGAATTCATCCTCTCAAACAAGTACAAAGACAAATAAGGCTTAATTTGATTCAATTAATTAAAAACTAAGATGAAGAAACACATCCAAGCTGGATTTATTCATGAAGTCAAGCATCGCGCAAAGATTCCAAGCATTGTACTAATGGGCTAACATGCATTTACTTCAACTTTAGGGAATTCAAGAATGTTTTTCCTAATGATTATTTTTCTTTATGCATCACCGAATTTATGGTTGATACCACTACTGGATTCAAAATTTTATCACTCATTGATGATTCTTCTGGATACAATCAAATTTGCATAGTGCTTGTGAATGAAGAGCTCACTACATTTTGTACTCCTAAGGGTAATTGCTATAGAGTTATCCTCTCTAGACTCTAAAAATATCAAAACTACATATTAAAAAGCAACCAAAATGTTTTTTGATAACATCCTTGTTGAGTTGTATGTTGATGACTTGGTCATCAAATCAAGAAAAAGGAACAATCACTTGGAAGACTTGAGACAAGTATTTAATCAATTGAGATGATACCAATTCAAAATGAATCCACTCAAATATGCCTTTAAAGTCATATCACCAAAGTTTCTTGGCTTTGTCATGTGTCACCAAGATATTGAAATTGGCCAAGTCAAGATCAACGTTATATTAAAGATGCCCGAACCTCGTAACATTCATGAATTGAAAGGTTTGCAAGAGAGGTTAGCCTAGCTTGGAAGGTTTATTTCAAACTTTGTTGAAAGACGTCAACCTTTTAGCAATTTTATAAAGAAGGGTGTACCTTTTTAGTAGAATAAAGTAGGTAGCAATATGTTTAATAGCATCAAGTCATATCTCAAGAAGGCACCAGTCCTGATTGCTCCTATTCATAGGAAGCTGCTAATTCTCTATAAAGCTGCACAAGAATGCTCTTAGGGGCATTGCAAGAAAATACCAAAGGATAGAAGGATAGTTTTTGTTAATTGAGTAAACTGATTGCAATGAGCTAAATTACTTGCTAGTTGAAAAGTCATACTTAACTCTTAATTTTACCATTCAAAATCTGAAGCACAACTTTCAAGCTCATAGTGTGCATCTCATTTCAAGGCAAATCCTATTAAGTATGTGATGTCAAAATCCGAAGCACAACTTTCAACCTCATAATGTTCGTCTCATTTCCAAGGCAAATCCCATTGACTCATGATGAGTATATCAATACTTTCTGATTGTATGGATAGATAGTATTTCCAACTATAACTGTTTGAAATTATTTAGGGGGTGCTTAGTTCATGCTCCAAAATCGAAATTGGATACGGAATGATATATAGAAATTTGGTATGGGTATGAGTTAGTAGTACCGTCTGATGACATGCTTGGCAAAAATCTTATAGAATGGGAATTGTAGCCATTTTTTGGTTTTTTTTCTTTTATAACATATTCGCTCAGTTAACTTCCAAATAGATAGCCATTAAACCTGACATGTGTTGAGCCTACACAATAATAAATACCTACTCGAGAAAATTGTAAATTTTATATACAGGGTGAGTAGAGTCGAATTCACAAGAACTGGAAAAAATTTGTTTCTTCTAGAGTTCAGAGTCTTGGGGGATTTTTATGAGAATGAAAATAATTAAACAACTCAAATAAAATAAATAACTGAATAAAAGACTAAATGATAATTTCTTAAAAATTTAACCAATAATAAATAAGTCTAGCCAAGAAATAACTTTGAAAATAGTTCACTTAATTGATCATTGATGCAATAGAAATTCCACTTATTAATTGATAAACAGGTTATAACTACCAATCAATCGATGATAGTTGACTTCTTCATGCTTTATCAATAGCCAAGGTACGGTTATTAGCCACTACCCTCTTAGAATTTAATTTTCCAATTACCTTAAGAATTAAAAAAGCCATGCTCTAATCAAATAACACGCTATGAGGGTTATTTTAAATTAGTCCATATATTCCCCTTATACAAATCCAATCTCGTCAGTTACTACTAATTTAGAACAATTAAACAATTATGGATTTAATTGTCCTAATTGATTTTGGGTTATTAAATTAATCTAAATTCCGGACTCTAGATATTCGAATAACACAACAACCATAAGAAAGTAAAACAGGGAATATACGAATACCAAAAAATTTAAGGAATAAATAAAACCAATTCGATCTCACAATTTTAGATGAACCAAGTCCTCCGTTGTTTCTTGACTAGAAATAGAAATTTAGTTCATCTCCATTGAAGAAAACCCACGTGAATTAGTTGAACTCATTGACATGAATATTCTCCAAAAGTGATGTATTTTATTCGAAGTCAAGAAAAAAAGAAAAAGAAGGAAAATGTTTCACTTCTTTTCTTTTCTTGCGGCCAAAACCAAGGATACCTAATGACTAGTCTCCTCTCTTAAGGCTGAAAAGAAAGAATAAAAGTCTGAAACTATTCTTCCGTGTTTTGTCTCCTATTCTTACTAAAACTACTACTACTAAATAAATTCAAATTATCCCAACAAAAAAAAAGTCTTTGTAAAATAAAATAGCATCCCAGTAGAAAATGAAATATTGTCCTTCTAGTGCGAAATCCAACTCTTGCAACTTCAACTCATGGCTGGAACTCACGAGCCAACTCCTGAACTTCTTAAGACGTACAAAGTTCTAATTTTGACGTGACCCTGTCAAATAGTAAGTTTAGTGAAGAAATCATGCCATTTTATTTATTTTTATCCAAATCCTTACAACCAACGATAATTACCAAAAATAAATAGAATCCACCAATTAACGCAATATTTGGTAAAATGAAAGAGGAAAATAATTATAAAATTAATGACAAAAATGCAATCTATTAATTTCTCCCACATCTAAACTATGCTTGTTCTCAAGCATATCCAAGCTCGAAAACACAATCAAGATATCAAGATTTTGCAGCAATTTGTATCAACACAGACACCCGATTATCCCAATAAGTTCCCCAAAGTCAAAATACACTGAATTTTAACAATCCTCCCAAGAACTTTTAACAAAGGCACTCGTCACTCACAAAAGTGTATAGGCATAATATACTCTCAAATCAATACTATGAAATGACTTTACCATAAGTTTGGTCGTATATCATATCGTCACCACTAATAGTAAATCTAATATCAGAATCTAAGGGACTTGATTAAGGTTGTAACGGGGCTCAGGCCAAGGGTAAGTTAGAACGATAAATTAAAAGGTGTAGAAATGTCAAAGAAGATGTCAAAAAGTTACTGCATAAAACCAAATATCAACTTCATGTCAGTCCACAGCTTTTCTTGCATTTTCAACAACTTAGCAAGTGAAGGAATCCTCTCAGGCTCCTGTTATTGCGGCCAAAACCAAGAATACCTAATGACTAGTCTCCCCTCTTGAGGTCGAAAAGAAAGAATAAAAGTCCGTAACTATTCTTCCGTGTTTTGTCTTCTACTCTTACTAAAACTACTACTATAAAGTAAATTCAAATTATTCCAACAAACCAAATCCTATCCGAACAAGAAAAGAAAAGTCTTTGTAAAAAAAAAATAGCATCCTAGTAGAAATGAAATATTGTTCCTCTAGTGTGAAATCCAACTCTTGTGACTTTAACTCATGGCTAGAACTCACGAGCCAACTCCTGAACTTCCTAGGACGTACAAAGTTCTAATGTTGACATGACCACGCCGAACAGCAAGTTTAGTAAAGAAATCAAGCCATTTAATTCCTTTTTATTCAAATCCCTACAACCAATGATAATTACAAAAAATAAGTAGAATCCACCAATTAACGCAATATTTGGTAAAATGAAAGAGGGAAATAATCATAAAATTAATGACAAAAATGCAACATATCAATTTCCCCCACACCTAACTATGCTTGTTCTCAAGCATATCCAAACTCAAAAGCACAATCAAGATATCAAGATTCTACAGCAATTTATATCAACATTGACACCCTTTTATTCCAACAAGTTTACCAAAGTCAAAATACACTGAATTTTAACAATCCTCCCATGAACTTTTAACAAAAGCACTCGTCACTCACAAAAATGTATGGGCATAATATACTCTCAAATCAATACTATGGAATGACCTTACCATAAGTTTACTCGTGTATCACATCTCTACCACTAATAGTGAATCTAATACTAGAATTCAAGGGATTTGACTAAGGTTGTAATGGGGCTCTGGCCAAGGGGCCAAGGGTAAGAGAGAAAGATGAATTAAAAGGTGTAAACATGTCAAAGAAAATGTCAGAAAGTTACTGAATAAAACCAAATATCAACTTCACGTCAGTCCATATGATCAAATCTTTTCTTGCATTTTCAACAACTTAGCAAGTGAAGGGATGCTCTCGGGCTCCCGTCATTGCGGCCAAAACCAAGAATACCTAATGACTAGTCCCCCCTCTTGAGACTAAAAAAAAAGAATAAAAGCCCATAACTAGTCTTCCATGTTTTGTCTCCTATTCTTCCTAAAATTACTACTACTAAGTAAATTCAAATTATCCCGACTAACCAAATCCTATCCGAACAAGAAAAAAAAAGTCTTTGTAAAATAAAATAGCATCCCAGTAGGAATAAAATATTGTCCCTCTGGTGCGAAATCCAACTCTTGTGACTTCAACTCACGAGCCAATTCCCAACCTTTCTAGGACGTGTAGAGTTCTAACTTTGATGTGACCACACCGAACAACAAGTTTAGTGAAGAAATCACGCCTTTTAATTTCTTTTTATCCAAATCCCAACAATTAACAATAATTGCCAAAAATAAGTAGAATCCACCAATTGACGCAATATTTTGTAAAATGAAAGAGTAAAATAATCATAAAATTAATGACAAAAATACAACCTATCAAAACCCCTATTCAACAATCACCAGCAATCTTTGCCAGACCACCACCAATCAAAACCTTTATTTATTTATTTTTTTGTCTTCATCTCCCAATCAACACTTATAACTCACAAATGAAAATTTTGGAAAGTTGTTCTCTTGCGTTATCTTTGCTAACAATTCGCACTTGGAGCTGCAACCTAAAAAATTAAAAAACAATCCCTAAAAACCAAATGTGAAATTCCATCCTTCATTGTGATTAAATTTTCAATTTAATGCAATATACTCCACCTATGGCCACTACCCATCAGTAATCACTTTTGCTTCTACAAAGAGAAGGAAGCAGTTAATCAGAGTGAGAGGCAAGTTGACTATGATGGAGAGGGAGAAAGGGATGTAGTGTATTGGGGAGAAGTGGCAGGGGCTAAGGACGCCGTGGAAGAGAGAGAAGTAAGAGAAAAAGAGGGCTACTAGAGTTTTAGGTTAGGGGGAGGAAGGAAAGTTTTCTATTGGTACAGAGAGGAGAGAAGTGGTGGAGGCAAGAGAGAAAGGGAAGGAAAAGAGAGTGGTAAGAGAGATGAGAAGTGGGTAAAAATTTGTGATGTTAAAAAAATTATTTAATAAAACCTATTTTGGAATCAAATCGGGAATTGCCAAAACCTCCCAACCTACTTGGAATTTGAGAGTTGTCAAATTTTAATAAATGATCCCAAAATTCTAAATCCCATACCTATTATTCAAGCAGCAATAAAGGACATGATCCAAATATTCTTATACCTTCCAACCAAGTGCCCCCTTATGTTTCATAAAACGCAGTGAAATGTTAGGTTTAGGTAGATTTCTTAATTGATCATCTATTACATGGTAAATGGGAACTATGTTATGATCTATCCAATGAACATGTTCTCCTTTTTTAGATCCGTTCATCTTCGAAGATGTACTTTGATGGTGTTACTTATCATCATGGAGTTAGTGTTGGAATTAAATTCATAATACCTAATGGAGAAGTTTTGCCATAATTCTTTATCCTAAGCTAATGCTACTCAAATAATGTTGTATACCAAGCTTTCATACATGAACTTCAAAATAGCCAATGTTTTGAAAATCAGACCGGACCAGCCGGTTTGACCGGTCGGACCACTCATGTCTCCGGTCTGATTCACTACTAAAGTTGACTTGTCATAAGAACCGGTCAAAACCGTTAGAACCGTTCAACCCGGATTGACCCATTGAACCACGGTTTTTTATTTTTTCCTAATTTTTTAAATCGAATTTAAAAGTCTTGAAAGGTGAAAACGCATCTTCCCAACTTTTCTTTCTAACCCTAATTTCTAATGACGGCCGCCGCACACTCTCTCTCATTCTTAATCTCTTCTCCAGTTCTCTTTCTCCTTGTTTCAAATTAAGAATCCAAATTCTCAATGGCACCGGCCTTCTTAAATATGGGGTTTCTCAACTTCAATTCTCTATTTTTTCTTGCAAAAGATTGGATTAATCTCACAAATCTTAACTCTCAAGACATCGTCCAAGTTACATTCATTTTTTTTTCATTTATTTGTTTATTACTTGGTGTTTGACAGATTGTATGATTCTTGAGGTCTGCAATTTTTGGTAGTTTTATTTTTATTGTTCGATTTTTCTTTGAAGAGCAATTTGTCTATTTTAGTTTTTTTTCTTTTTCTTTTGTGGGTAAGAATTTGAATGACATGAGAGAAAACCAGTGCAGAAAGCTAATTTACTCGATCAACTATTATGTCACAAAACTCGGGATTCAATTCCTATTTTTGGTATTGTATATGTACTTCACTTTTGTTGATTATGTACTAGAAAATTCTTGAAGTACTTTGCACTAAAATATATAATTTATTTTGGCTGCTCTTATCCATTAGGAATACTCAAGAACATAATCTTTATACTAGGCCAACAAACGATGTTAGGGACATTATTTAGTGGATTTTCCAAAATATTGCAACAAGCTACACTTGCAATTTTTGTGCCTATTCCAGAGCATGATGATCAAATTGCGTGGCTTGAAAATTCTTCAGGGATGTTTACCGTAAAGGATGCTATGAAAACATTCCGGCCCGAGGTATCGCTATACATTGGAGTAGTTTAGTATGGTATGAAAATCACATTCCTAGACATGTTTTTATATTGTGTTTGGTATGTAACAAAGACTTAGTACACTGGATTTGAGGAAATGCGGTGTTCTCAGTTGGGGAAAAATTCCTAGAACTCATGAAAATTGGATTCTACTTGTAGAGTGGGGCTTAGATTTTAAGCAATTTTGTTGGTTAGCGATGCTTAGTGTTATTTTGCTGATGTGGTTTGAGGATTTCCTCGTGTATGTGCTACATTGCAAATGATTAATGAAGTTCTTTCTATTTTGCTCAAAAAAAATTATTTTTTTGATAGGTATAACTGAGATGAATTATTTGCTTGATTTTACAATTTAAAAAATTAATCTATGAAAGTCAAGTGGTTTGAAATATTTAACTTTTTATCAAGTGATGTCTTGAATTAGTCTATGAGATTTCTTATTCTGTGCACATGTATGTGTGTAATACATATATATATATATATATAAAAATCATTAAACCAGAGTTGAACCGATCCGACCGATCGAACCTCGACTGTGACGCCCGAAGGAAAGAAAAGGGAAATTTTCTTTATTTATTTATTTTTCAGCGTGCATTTTTCTTACTTTATTTTATTATCACAATTTTCCAGAGACTTTTATAAGCGAATATAGTTTTCCAATCATTTTTCTAGTATAAATTAGTTCCTGAGAAATAAATAGTGTATATTGGACGTGGGACCCGCTAGTGGCGTTAAGTGCGATAAATTCGACCAATTAGGTTATGTTTTGTATACCGGGATTAATATTCTAGGTGTTAAGAGATAATTAGAGGTTACTTAGATGATTTAATTTTGGAGAGACAAAAGGATAAAATTAAAACCCTAGAGGACCATTTGTCACATAACCATTGGACCTTGACTTTTGACCAAGATTTTTATCTTTATCTTGAAAAAAAATTGGACAAATTTCTTCATTTCTTTCTTCCTCTTGGCCAACTTCCTTAGCTAGAAAAGAGAGAGAGAAAACCCCAACTTCATCTTCCATTTCTTGCTTAGATCTTGCAAACCAACCGATTAAATCTTGAATTTGTCCACAAAGGTGACTTGCTAAGGGTGTTTCAAGGTCTTGGTGGAGTTATTTTGGAGAAGGAACCACTAAACTACTACCTTTCTTGAGGGGTTAAGATATTTTGCTTGGAAACTTACTTTTGTTCCTAATAATGGTCAATTAGTAGTTTGTAGTGGCTCAACATGTTATTTTATGGAAGATTTTGTGGTTTGAGGTGGAATTAGATAAATTTCAGATTTTATTGGGGATTTTTCAGATTTTATGATCATTAGTGGTTGGCCATGTATAATGGTTTGATATGGTGTAAAATGAGGCCTTTATATGTTAGTTGTAGTTGGATGCGAAAAATTTCAGCTTTGTGCAGAAATTCCAGGTTTAGGGTTTCAAATTTGCCTGTTCTGACCGGATTTATTTGGGCATGTTAGAGACCGAAGAAGCCTTTGCCCAAAACATAAAAGTTGTTGGCAATTGTGTTAGCTAGCTACCTGTAAAATTTCAGCCCGATCGGAGCACTGTAGCATGTGAAATGACTGAAATACCCTTGACTGCCCATGAACCCTGTTTCGCGCCCAGATTTCTGTTTTCGTGGAAATTTCCATTTTTGACCATGAAAATGCATGATTTGGCTTTGGAGGTCTTCATAAGAAATGTAGAGTTATGTCTTGGTTTCGAAACTCCATAAGATTCGTTTCAATTCGATAAGTATAGCTTCAATTATGGATATTGTGCCGAAAGGTGTATTTTATAATCTATGATGTGTATGTGTTTGATTTGAGATGAAATGGTGTTGCTTGTAGGATGGAAAAGTAAGGAAATGTAGGGGAAATACTGTCCGACCTTTGAAAGCATTTGATTGCTTTGAGTTTGAGTTGAAGGTGTGAGAACCCGTAAAAACCCTAATCATTTTCCTAGGGTTTTAGTTTCCTTAATTGCATGTTTTCTGCATTTTCTGGCTTAGAAATATTTTCTTGGTGGATTTTATGAGCAAATATAGTTTTTAGATAATTTTTCTAGTATTGGAGAGTTTTTAGAAAATTAAGAATATATATTGGACGTGGGACCCACTAGTGCGAAAAGTTCGGAAAAATTCGGCCAATAAGGTTAAGTTTCGGATACTGTGTAAAATTTATCGGGTGTTAAGAGATAAGTGGAGTGTGTGAAATGATTGATGTGAGAGAGAAAAAGAAGTGATAAGATTGCATTAATGAGGTGACAAGTGTCACCCTCTTATTGGTTTTACTTTAAGATTTACTATTCACTATTTTGACTTTTGACCAAATTGAGTAAATATCTTGAAAAATTGCTCAAAAATCACCATTTTCTTCTCCTCCATGGCCGGTTCTTCCTTGAGCCAAGAAGAAAGAAATTCTTCAACTTTCTAGCTTCCATTTCACTCAATCTTCCAAAACCAACCACATAAATTAGATTCTACTCCATAAAATCTATCCATTGGGTGCTAGTGAGTGGTCTAGTGAAGTTTGTTTGAAGAGCTAAGGTGTCCAACATCTCTATCTCTCTTGTTTACTTGGTAAGTGGTGTGTGACTTCCCTCTTATACTTAATAAAGCTTAAATTATGCTTAGTAGTGGCTAAAGTGATGGATTATGTGATTTATTTCTTGATTTGAAGAGTTTTGGTGAAGTTTTCAATTTTATGATGAATTTTCTGGTTTAATATGAATGGGATGTTGTGGCCATCTATGATGGTTGATAATGAGGGGTAATGACTCATGTGGGTGTGAATTGGTGATAATAGCAACTAATTTTGGGTTTGGAGTGAATTGTGAAATGTTAGGGTTTTTCAACCCCTAATTCTGTCCGGTTTTGGATCATAGGGTTAGAGGCCGAATTGGACTTTGCTCAAAACATGAAAGTTGTAGGTATTGATGAGTTTGAAGTGCCTGAAAAATTTCAGGTCATTTGGATTAGTGTAGAGTGAGATATGCCGATTTTACTGTTGATGTTCTAGGTTGATCAGAATGCGAAAACTGCACTTGTAATTGGCCATTTTAACTGGAATTGCTTTGGATTTAGGTGTTGGTGTCTTCTGATGAAATGTAGCTGGATGGCTTAGCTACCATATGCCTTTGGAATTTCGGCATTTGGACCTGTATAGACTGAGTTATAGAAATTACAGCATTATGTGATTTGTAAACCGGTTTTTGGTGTTTCCGGTTGAGTATTTGGCACATTTGACCTAGTTGTGCTAGGATTTGGACTGAATGGCCTTCTACATTGTTGTAGCCCTGTTCCATAGCTTCGGAACGATGGGTCTTACACCCCCATCCGATAATCATAGTGAAATTGACGCCATTACCGCAAAATAAGGGCAAAACAGTTTTTCTATTCAGGGCCAAGACTAATGCTATTTCTAATTTCTGGTTTGCTATCATGCTTATTTATGCATATGAGACCCTATTGGGGTTGTGTTCAGCATTGTTTTATGACTCGTTATCGAGTCTCATTGTATTTGCTTGCTTGTTCTAGGAGGAAACGGTGGTGCACGACGTTCGTTTAACGACGGTGCATGAAACATCATTTTCTCACTTGGTGAGTATACTACTCACTTAAATGTTACAATGTGGCTTTGTTATATGTGAAATTGATGCCTTGAAAGCTTATTTGGCTATTGGAAGTGATTGAGGTGAGGGTGTACTTGACCGCCCTCACCCCCTTGTGATTTCATTCATGACTGCTTACTGTTTTACTGAAATACTGCACTTGTTATATGAGATACTGAATTCCATTCATGGAAAACTGATTTGGTGTCGTTTGGACGAATGTCCAACGGCTTTACTGTATCACTGAGCTCAACCCCGTTTGGTAGTCAATTGGATCGAGCCGGCGAGGGATTGGTCGTGAAAATTGTCATGCCACGGGAACTGTACTGGGGAATCTTGTAGTAATGAGACTCTTGATTCCGGTATACTCGAGTATTACCAAAAGTTACTGATTGGAGTGCGGGACCGGTTGGGGTATGTTTGGTGGAAGGAATGGAGTGAAGTGAGGTCTACGGTCGGGTATTCTTAAACATTGACGGAGGGTCAATGAGATTGGATCAAGAATGTAAGCGTGGAAATGGGCTCTTGAGAGCCGTCCGTATCCTTTTACCGACTTGTTTTACTTCTTAATTGTGTAATTGAAATGAAAGATTATGCTTATGTGATCTTTGTTGCTTATGTGGTAGTAACTCACTGGGCTTAAGCTCATTCCGTTCCATTTGTTTTCCTTACAGGAAAATGATCACTTTTGGAAAGGTTGTACTAGCAAGTTGAGCTCATGTAAATGTATATTTTGAATAGCTCCTTGAGGGTGAAAACCCTAAGTGTTTGGTTTCAACCAATGGTTGGCTTGTAAGTGGCTAGTTGCACATGTATGAACTTTTGGATATTTTGGTATGCCGTTTTGGCTTGTAAATGTTGAATTTTAATGTTTATATATGTTTGGTTGGATTTCGGAGCGATACGCATTTCAAACGGAGAAGGAAAATTTTCGCTACTCTCGGCCTAGTATCTGGATTCTGACGTGGCCGGTACTGTTCATCATCGGCTTCGATTTTCGTTTTTTTTATTTGTTTTTATTTGTGATTTTGACTTGTTTACACGCGTGGGTATGTTCCGGAACGTAGTACATCGACGTGAACTGATCCGTAGTCCTGGCGAGAGTTGGGCAGACAGTCCGCTAGCCCCTTTGGTTCGCCTTAGGGGAAAGTGGGGCTGTTACAGAAGGCCTTGAACTTGATCGAGGAAACTGTCTACGATTGATGAGAATTATGAGCCGTGGTTGGTGAGTGACCCTAAATTATTTCCAAAACTACTTATGAACTGTTTCCTGCATTCTTTATTCAATTGCATATCATGCGTACTTGCATGGGAGTTCATGGCATGATTTGGCTTCAATGAGTTCTTGGGGAGTCTTGTGCTGAACACTAACGTCTCTACCACTTGTTTATGTTCATCTGGAGCACCAACGGGCTCCCTCTTACTGTTCAACATTAAATGATCTATTTGAGCGTTGTATGTTTAAGTGCAATGATTTCACTGGCTCACCAGAGCAAAAATACGTATATTTGATCTCGGAATCAGGACATCATCGAAATGCATTATTGTGAAATATATTTGATTACTGATTTTATTGGTTACTCGCTGAGTTTCTAGCTCACCCTAAAACTATTTTATTCCCCTCCACAGGGCTCGAGGCGAAGGAAGTGCTTGTAGTACTTATTCATGTGACAGGTTGGATTATCTCCTGTATAGTTTGAGTTTTAGATTCCTCTTGTGTAATAGTTGGGTTTGTATGAATGTTTGGACTTGAATGGATGTACGTGTACGTTCCACACTTGGGAATTAGTTTCCGCTGCATTTGTGATATGTAAATTTGGGGAACCATTGATGTATATTTGAGATATATCTTATAATTTAATTGAGGACTTTAGTGAACGACTGAGTTTCGACGAGAGTTGGGCAGGCGGTCCGCCAAACTCTTTGGTTCGCCTTAGGGGGAGGTGGGGTCGTTATAAGGATTGAAGACAACCTAAGAGGGGGGTGAATTAGGTTATCTAAGAACAAGCCAAGATATGAGTCACCTCCTTTTCTTTTCGACCTAGTTTTTTTTTTTTCAAGAGAACCTCACTGAAAAGCAGTTGAAGGATTAGCACAAGTAATTTGTGAGTAAAACAGGTAAGCAATATATATATGTATATATATATAGCAGGACAGTAAATGAAGGGATGGAAATGCAAACCAAACTTCAAACTTGACTAAGTTTGAATATCACTTTATATATATCAAGTTTCTTCAATATGATCAACTTTCAACCAATCTCTTGTGTACAAATGAGGGATCATTTCCTCCTTGTCTCAAGTCTCACCCGATCAAGCAAGGAAGTTTTACAATCGTACGGATAACCCTCACAAAGCTACACTATTGAAGAAATTGAATCACACTTGAAAAGCTAAAAGGAGATTACACAACTAAGAGTACAAATCTTCTTTTTGGAGTATTCACACACTTGAATCACTCAAGATCTGATGCAGACTTAATGTGTAAAAGTTGTTTTGAGGAGTTGACTAATCCTTATTTATAGGAGACCAAAAAATTCTTCAATTAATGCTGTCAATGAATAGAAGGTAGTTGGAAGGTCAACTAGCCGTTGGTAGTGTCGGACGTCCGGTGCTCTGAATTTCTGCGTCCAAACGAAGACAGTGAGTTCAAGATGATTTCTTGCAATCCTTAGGATGTCCGGTCCCTCCACAGTATATGTCCGAAAGTAAACTTGGAAATCCTTCTTTATTTCTTTTGGACGTCCGATACTCCAGTGTTTTGCGTCTGAAGAGCAGCAACGTTTGTTGAACGTCCGATGCTCTGATTTTGTGTGTCCGAACGAGGTCAGTGATCATAGATATTTTGACACATTACCTTCGAACGTCCGAGTGTGAGTTCTTCATGCGTCCGAAGTTACTCAATGGTTGTCGGCCGTCCAATATGGTCCTTTTGTGCGTCTGACAGCAATTTCAGTAATTTGTCAAATCTTGATCCAGTTTTAGCTTCAAGTCTTTGGTCTGGTTTTTGTTCCAAATCCTAAAATGAACTCTTCAAAGTATGTTAGTAGCATCCAATTGATTTGTAATCATCAAAAGTTATGAACTGAGATATACAATCTCCCCCTTTTTGATGATGACAAAACATTGGATGGATCAAAAAGAATCCAACTCCCCCTCAACTCGACTCCCCCTTCCTTATAGATTTCATGACCAGAGTATACGCAACTCCCCCTCACTTATGCGATCCATGTCCATTTTACAACTCCCCCTCACTTATACGATCCATATCTATTTTCTCTCCCTTTTTGTCATCATAAAGCAGCTATACAAATCAATTTGACATTATCAATTTGACAAACCAGATCAATATATCAACATTATCAGCAAAAGATAAAGGCACTCATTCACAGCAAATGATAAAAGCATCCATTCATAGAAAAGGAACATCAGTTAACAGAATAATATCAGTTTTACAGATCAAAAGAGGATTATGATCCTCAATACATAGCACAGCAAAAGTTTTTCAATGCAAAAGATGAACTATTATCCTAATGATGAAATGCAAAGTCCTAGTAGTGCTTAGATGGTAATTTTCAATGATCCAGGCCTTCTCCTTGTTAGACGAAACTGCTCAGGATCCACTTCATCCTCAGTTTCATCATCATCATCTTCAGTTGTCTTCACAGTTACAGGAGCCTTGCCTTTATCTTTAGGCTGAGAGCTGGAAGCATGTACCTCTGGAGTGGCTTCAGTACCAGGAGTATACTCTGTGGGCTGAGGTCTAGGCTCTTTTTGATGAGCACTTTCATTGAATTCAGGGATTGGAGGCACGAGGAGATTCCTTTTTTCAATAAAGGTAGACTGCTAGGCAGGAGACATGGTCATCATGAGACTATCTTCAATGAGTAGAACATGTTGTTTAAGGTCCTCGAGCAAGGAGATGACCTCAAAATTGGAAGTGAATGACTTGCTAGCTGATTTTCTAGGGTGGATGGTGAATGGAGAGACATACATGGACTGATCACGAGGAGTTCTAGGAGTGACAGGGGTTTCGTGAAGATTTTTTCTTCTAGTTTCTGCAACAGTCTCCTTATAACACCAATGGCTCTCAAAAAATTTCAGATTCTTTTTTTCAAAATACGCTTGTGAGAAAACTGTTGAGGCACTGTTTTTGGATGATTTTACAGTAAAAGAAATTTTAAAATGGGCAAAGATAGGAGTCAGAAATTTTTCATAGGAGAGCTTCCTACGACTATCACTGCTAATTTTGAGCAGAAATTTGCACATCACAAAACCAAAGTCAATTCTGACTTTTTTAACAAAACAGTAAAAGAGATAAAGTTCCATTTTGTTCGCATCAGTTCTGTGGCCATCAGTGGGCACCAACAGATTTGAAATGATGGTAAAAATTATCAGGTTCTGAGGGCTAAGATCTTCTAATCTTGCCTCAGCAGGAGTGTTGAAATGTGATCAAAAATAGGTCATGAGTTTGGCAATGTGAAAATGATGATAAACAGAGGGATATTCTTCATATGAAAAGAAATTTGTAACTTAAAACCAGATTCAATGCTTGTTTTCATAATGGAATTCACAATGTCAAGAGTTAACGTGATATCTACATAGTTGACCCTAGAGATGAGTTCAGTGTGTGAGTTACCCTTTCTGAGATTTGCAAAGAACTGATAAAACATATCAGGGTAAAAAGTATTGGGAATGGACAGAATATGAATCAATTTTTGAAACTCAAAGAGTTTAATGATGGGTTCGAGGTCAAACTTACGAAATTCAGGAAGGGAAATGGTCCTTTGAGTGATGAACCCCTTTTGTGAGACCAACTCAAATCTGTCTCTGGCCTCATCATCAATGAATTTTGACAGAGGAGAGGGTTCCTTAGCAGGCTGAGTTACTGGTTCCTTTCCAAACCGTTTCCTTTGTGCAGTTTGCTTGGCAGATAACTCAGTACTCTGGATCTCAGGCCTTGTCCGTGGAGATTTTCTGGTAGATGGTTCAGGGGTGTGCTGAACTTAAGCATTTTTCTCTGCATTTGATTGATCAGTGCTTCCCTTTTGGGCAGGCCTTTTTCTTTTTCCAGGTGATTTCGAGACAATCATTTCAGCATGGGTGGGTTCCTCCATTTCTTCAGAGTGATGCTCTTCCATCTGCTCATCAGATGGCTCAACAGTTGGAGCATCTCGCTTCTTTTGAGCAGTTTGCTTTACTTTTCCACCTCTATTTGCAGTTTTCTTTTTGGACACTTTGGCAGACGGTTCCACAATTTCAATGTCATCATCCCTAAGTCTAAAAGAGCATCCGACTCCCGTAGAACCACCTCTAATCCTAACCATGATGTAATGTAATTGGATGTTGATGTAGGGAGTGGTGCAAAATGTATAATATAGATGAAGAGTGCAATGGTGATGCACGAACCAACCACAAGGAGTCTGATTTGAATGCTTAGGGTTTCTGATATAAATTAGGAAAATATGAGGCAGTTGGAAGTTGGAAGAGGTTATTATGTTTAGACAACGGGCAATAGGGGTGTAATAGTGTCGATTGAATCAATTTCTTGAAACTTGATTAAAGGAGAGAGTAATTTGAAATTTGAACTTTGAGAGAGAACTGAAGGGTTGCGTCCGAGACAAAGAAAGCAAGTAAACTTAATGAGGTAGGTGGCTTCCATATATGAAGCAATTTTTGAGTGTCGGACGGCCGAACGAAGTGACGCGTCCGACGCAATCGTCTGAACCAGAATTTTTCCAGAAGAGAATGAAGAATATTGTCGGATGTCCGTTTTAATCTATCGGACGTCCGATAGAAGTGACCAAAGAGGAACTTAGAGATTTTTTTCTGAGACACCCAATTTTGTTCTCAGATACACAAATTGATCCAGTGGAAGGGCTTTTGTGAGGATATCAGCAATTTGATCTTTAGAACAAACATATTGAATACAAATTTCACCCTTGTGGACAAGATCGCGAATGAAGTGATGCTTAATGTCTATATGCTTTGTCCTAGAATGTTGAATGGGATTTTTTGTCAAATTAATGGCACTGGTGTTGTCACAAAACATAGGTACAGAATTATATACTAAACCAAAATCATTCAATGTGTTTTTCATCCACAACAATTGAGACAGCAAGCACCAGCAGCAACATATTCTGCTTCGGTTGTAGACAAAGAAATGGCATTCTGTTTCTTGCTGAACCAGGATACAAAACAATTTCCAAGAAAATTACATATACCAGTTGTACTTTTTCTATCTACTCTACAGCCACCAAAATCAGTATCAGAGAATCCACACAAGGGAAATTCATGACACTTAAGATACCAAAGGCCAAAATTCACAGTTTCTTTTAAGTATCTAAAGATTCTTTTTACTGCAGTTAAATGTGATTCCTTTAGACAAGATTGAAAACGAGCACACATCAAACATGATATCAGGTCTACTAGCTGTCAAATAAAGCAAGCTACCAATCATACATCTATACTTCTTTTCATCAACTTTTGTACCTTCTTCATCTTTGTCAAGTTTGGCAGATGTGCACATGGGTGTTCCAATTTGTTTTGAGTCCTCCATTCCAAATCTTTTCAACAGTTCCTTGGTGTATTTGGTTTGATTGATGAATGTTTCATTTTGGGTTTGTGTCACTTGGAGTCCAAGGAAGAAATTCAGTTCTCCCATCATGCTCATTTCAAACTCTTTTTGCATGATTTTGGAGAAGTCATTGCACAGTCTCTCATTAGTAGCACCAAATATAATATCATCCACATAAATTTGTACAATTAAAAGATCATGTAAACTTTGTTTATTGAAAAGGGTAATATCCACTATACCTCTTTTGAAATCATTTTCAATCAAAAAATCACTCAAACGTTCATACCATGCTCTTGGAACTTGTTTTAAACCATATAGAGCTTTTGAAAGTTTAAAAACATGATTTGGATAATTTTCATTTTCAAAACCAGGAGGTTGATCAACATAAATTTCTTGATCTATAAAACCATTTAAGAAAACACTTTTAACATCCATTTGAAATAACTTAAAATTCTTGAAACATGCAAAAGTTAAAAACATGCTAATGGATTCTATCCTAGCTACGGGTGCAAATGATTCATCAAAATCTATTCTTTCTTCTTGAGTGTCTCCCTTAGCTACCAATCTGGCCTTATTTCTAACTACCTCATCTTTGTCATTCATTTTGTTTCTAAATACCCACTTAGTGCCAATGATAGGGTGATCTTGTGGTCTAACTATTAATGTCCAAACTTTATTTTTTTAAAATTGATTTAACTTCTCTTCCATGGCTAAAATCCAATTCTCATCTTTCAATGAATCAACAACATTTTTGGGCTCAAAATGTGAGATCAATGCAAAGTTATTTATTAATTGTGTAGACACCAAATTTTGAATAATTTTATGTAGCATCTATTTCATGATTTTTATTTTAGATTTGCTAGCATTTTAGTTCGTTATTGTGTGTTTTGCACTATTAGTTGTTATGATATTTTAGTTTTATTCATTTTCGCCCTTTTTAGTTGACCTATTTCTTTTGCTATTTATTTTTATTTACTTTTAGCTTTAGTTTTTAGTTTTAGCTTTTAAGTTTAAGATTAGCATAGAGTTTTTAGAGAAAAGAAAAGGAAAATTTGTTCACAAAAATATGTTTATTTCTTTAAATTCAATCTTTTGGCATTTTGGTTTATTTTTGTTAATTTATTTTGAAAAAGAAAAAGGAAGGAAAAAAGAAAAATGGGAAAAAAAGAAAAATAGCAATTTTGTTTTAGTTGATTTTATTTATTTTGTTTTAGTCAATTTTAATCAATTTATTTTTGTTTATTGTTTGGTTGGTTTAGAAAAGAAGGAAAAAGGAAAAAAAGTGAAAAATGATGAAAATGATGAAAAGGAAGGAAAAATAGAAAATTTGCATTTTTGGTGTTTCTAGTTTATTTATTTTTCATCCAATGATTAATTAAATTGTTTTGTTATTATCAGTCTTTGTTTAATTAATTTTGAAAAAAAAAAAAAAAAAAAGAGCCGCGCATGCAAGCTGCGAAAAGCAGCTTGCAAGGACAGAGTCACGCATGCCGTTGAGGGCTGGATTTTAAGGGATAGCAAGCCTTTCATCCTCACCATTGGGGTGAGGGTTTAGGAGAGTGGTGCTTCCATATAAATAGAAAGAAAGAAACAGCCGCAAGGAGGGAGTTTTGGCAGTGGACGGCTGTAGAAAGAAACCAGCGAGAGAAAGGAGAGTTTTTTTTTTGAGGAGTGAAAAGCTGAGTGAAAAGGCAAGAGAGAGGAATCGGAAAAAGCTGAGGGAATCCATCAATGAGGGAAGAGAGTCTGTGACGGTAAAAGAAAGGAAAGGAAAACCTGGGAGAATCAGAGAAGATTAAAAGAAAAGAAGCAGCCCAACGTTTTCTGGAATCATCCATCAGTGGAGGAACGTTGCAGTGACCCGCTCTTCCGATCACCTCCTGTCGTACTTTGCCTTTTAGAAGGGCCAAAGGTAATGCTTTCATCATTTTTTTATATATTCTGCCTCATAGATATAGGATTCATTTCAGAAAGTATCGAAACCTTTGCTGTGATGCCTGTTTATGTTTTCCTCCCTGTACGTTATCGATTGTACATCTGGTAGAAGATGGGATGGGTTTGGATTTGGGTTTTTTTTTTTTTGTTGCAGAAATATAGATCTTCTATAAGGATGTGTCGTGGTTCATTGTTTCAAGTTCATGACCATATGTATGCTTCGGATAAAAAAAGAAAACGTAGAAAAATTCTTGCCGAAAGTTTGCATCTTTGTTTCTAAATTTTTGTGCTTGAATTCAAAGGTTTTACGATTGTGGGTTGAAATCAATGCTTGATAATGTGGTTTCATGGGTCGGTCTTCATTTTGTTGAAGTTTGGGCATAAAATCTACTGCTGCAACAAAGATATGTATGCCGACGCAGGGCCTTTTCTTTTTTCTCATTTTTTTTGCTGCAACCTTTCATGCTTATAGCAGCCAGTCATGATTTGTTTTTTACTCTTGATGGTTCTCACCAGATTTCTGAGTTCATGTTTGATCAATGTCTGGTTTTCATGTCTCATTTTTTTTTTTTGGGTCATTCATGGCTGTTTTCCTGCGTCTTCTTGAAGCCGAAGACAAGGTGCTGCAAGAAGAAAAAATTTCCAGCTTTGCATGTGTTTTTCTGTTAAAAGTTTAAACCCATGGCATGTTTGGCATCTTGTTTGTCTTAGGGGCTAAGTTTAAGCATGACAATGTTTGAATTTGTTTGCTGCAATACACTTTTATAGCTCGCGTAGTTAACAGCTTCTAAAGCTGTCGTGAAATATCCCATGAAGCTGGATTCTGCACCCTGTTTGCATGCACAATTTTATGTCAGTAATGATTATAGAAAAATTGATGAGATTTGAGCTTTTGTTTACAATGTTTTGGTCCTTTTTCTGGGTTGTTATCAAGCTGTAAGCTCGCAGAAAAATGGCTAATTTGCAGCAGACCATAACGTTTCTTTTGCCTCCCCATGTTGATGAAGTTGGACTTCCTTCTTTGAGTAGCTGAGGTTCTGGTTTAGCTTGTTTGATGCCTTTGAGTCTGTTTGCATGTCAAATGATGAGCTATTGTACGTGATTACTGCAATTTGAGAGTAACAATCTGCTGCAACAAGTTTGATGCTCTAGGCATGTGGCAGCAGCAGTGCAAACAAGTTTTCCTTTTCTCTTGGGTTGCTGCAGTCTTGGTTTTTATAACTTTTGGCATGTTGTCTTGGCTGTCTTAGGGTCGAATCTGTTTTGAGTTTGCATGGTTAGGTCTAGAAAACATTTGAATCAGTTCCAAGCACTTGCTGGAAAGTGAACAAACCAGAATTGTCGAATCATTTTGCATAAAATTTCCCAGCATTTGCATGGTTTTTACTTCTATGTTTTGATTTGTTTTGGATGTGGAAGTTGAATGTTTTGTTGCTTGACTCAAAGTTGGGACATTGGTTGGAGAGAGTTTGGTTGAGGTTTATGTTGTTTTTGTGAAATCTGTGGTTGAAGGAGAAATGTAGCAGATGGTCATTTGGTTTTGATAGAAAGCTTCAGTTTTGCAGAAAGCTTCAGATTTGCGTATTTTGCATGCATGGAAATAATCTCAGGAATTTCACTTTAACCCCCCCAAGTCTCCCCTTATCCTATTATGACCCACAAATTTGAGAAAGCTAATCAATTGGGTCCCTGTGATTTTTGCAGCAATGCATTATGACCCAATTACATTCCAATGTCTTGCAATTAGGTTCTAAGGTGTTTGCATTTGAATCATTAATTGATCTTTATTATTTTGGGGACCTTTGAAGCTCTTTGATGATTCATTTTGACGTTGATTGCGATTGATTAGTGGTCGTTATTGGGTCCTAGAAATGCAAGTTTAAACCATTCATGGACCTTCATTCACTCTTGGATTCTTGAGATATGATGTTTGCTTGGATTTTAATTTTTACTTGGGGACCTTTGAGTTTTTAAATGCTTCAATTAGGTTCAAATGATTTGAGTAGTGCTTGCATTTGGGTCTTAGTAGATGTTATGCTTGGAGGTTGGATGATCATGCCTTTGCTTGGTCTTTAATTAGCTTTTTTACCTCATTAAGTTGCAATTGGGGGAAAATTTGATGATTTGGTAGATTCCAATTGTTTTGTTTATATCTTATAACTAAATTGGTGCGTTAATCCTTTGCTTTGAATGGTTTTAGCACATGCTATCCCGTTAGTTGGTGACTTAGCCCAGTTTAAGTCTCGTCCATTTAACACTACAAAAGGGAGTGGTATAATTCCTTTTATTTTTTTTTGTTTTGTTTCTCTTATGTGACTAATGTGCTAATTGAAATTTGCATGTCTACTTGCTTTCCTAGCCTCTCCTTATTTCCTTTCAGTTATTTCATTTACTTTTGATTTTTATTAATGGGGTATGTGTACACCTCTTGGCTTGTAATAGATAGGGCGTAGCAAGTAATTTGATCCATTTTCCCTTTCCCTTTTGTTTTAGTTAGCAAATGTAATGGTTGCATGCCTATGTGTTATATGTTAAATGCTTTATTAGGATTTTGCATCTAGTCAAGCATGCTAAGTGTTATGTACTACGTGTTTATAAGTGATTCGCATGTCTACTCGCTTTTTATAGTGTGGATGAATGGAATGGATGAATGTACGTCACCACACTAGTCCAACGCTAGTTGTGGCTTCTTTTATCGTTTCCACTAGTCCAACGCTAGTCGGAATTCATAGGATGGGCTAGTCCAATGCTAGACCCAATAGGTTTTTTTTTCCTTTTTCATTAAGTGCATGATCACCACATATCACGCATTTTTCCTTAGTTTATCATTTGGTATGTTCCTCAAACCCCTTCCCCTTCACTTTAGGACTTGCATCGCATGCTAGTTAGGGTTCATTTGCGTGAAAATCCCCTTCCGATAAGGGAAACGAGCGAGTGTGGCTACTTGATAGCCTTAGCACGCTAGTTTCGCCTTCTAATCCGAGGGAAAATCAAAGTCGAAGAATTAGGCGTCATCCCCGTACCCGACTTGTTGCATTCCCCTAGGGTCATACTTTCATTTTTATCACTTCCATACTCTTTTAATCACATTTCTCTTACATTTCTCAATCCATATTTTTTCACTACATCTTTATCATTTATTTACTTTACTTCACAAATGAAATTCAAGTTTCACTTATATATGTACTATTCTATCTTCATTCATTTGCACACGCTAATACTTTGATTTTTCATCCAAATTCACACGTGCACTTTCTTTACACACTCCCACACTAATACTTTGATTTTTCATCCAAATTCACACGTGAACTTTCTCTTCACATGCGCACACAAACACTTTGTTTTTTTACACCATTTCATACATGAATCTTTTCATACACTTGCACACTTGCACTTGAGTCACCATTTGCATCAATCGACCTCTATGAGGTTTCCCTTTATTGGCCGCCACAATTCATTTGGTTTGGGACCAAAAACCTCACGAGAGACATCATAGAATTTAGGATTGCATTTTTTCGGTTTTGCATTCATATAGGTATAATCCAACATGCAATACATACCCTGGGTAGAAAGTTAGAAAAGTTAGGGTTAAGTCACGCAACTAGCCTTGGCTAGGTCAAAGGGGTGCCTTGGAGTCTATCCTTGCCTTCCCCTTTGTCAAACGTGACTCCCGAACCTTTTTCTTTGTTTTACGTAGACTAGGAGTCGTTTTAAAAAGGGTTTATTATTACTTGACTTTAAAACTCATTTTTTAGGTGACTTGGTACACCTTAAATCATTACCAAGTGGCGACTCCAAACTTTTCATTTCAAAACCCTTTTTAAAACTATTTTTTGGGTCGAATCGTCGCTTTCCAAGTCCCATTGAGACCCATGTCTTTTCAACTCACAAAAATCATTTTCCAATCACAAAAAATACATTTTTTAAACTATTTATTTATTTATCAAAAATGGGGCGCGACAGTTGGCGACTCCACTGGGGATTTCCTAAGTGGGTCCAAGCATTTTGATTTAACCATTCGTTTCCTTTTTCTACCCTTTCTATGCATGGCATGTGGATATTAGGATTGCATTTTTCATTTTTTTAGGACCTTTTGTCTTATATACGTAATCAAACCAATCCCTCGACTCACGAATGTATGTTTGAATGAATGTTTATTTGTTATCTCGCGCTTGCATTGCATTTTGGGAGGTATGGGTCACCCTAGAGCCTCGCGTTGGTTCTTGACCCTTCCCCTCCAAACGAGCACTAGCATACGAGCATACGCTTTACTTCTTTTATCCCTTTTATTTTTCTTTAGTGGCTTGTCACGCCACTCCACCCTATTAGGATTAGGTGACTCACTTGGACATGTGATCACGACACGATGTGTGTGTAGCATGTTCCAATGGGTCACTCAATCTTCCGCTTAAAGCTATTGGTTGATAGCCTTTAGCTTTTGGTCGAAGATTGAGGTTTTGATAGATTCACTCAAACACGTAGCCGTGACACGATGTGTGCGTAGCGGTGTTTGGGGAATCGCTCGAGCCACCGACAAAGAACCTTGGGATTGATGACCCTTGGTTTCTAAGTCTGAAGGCTCGGGGGCCTATGACCTATCGAGTCTAGATGCATTAGTAAGCCAAACCTCATGCATCCATATTAGAATTGCCTAGGGTAGAGTCAGCCATTATCCTAAACTAGGGATACTATTCACGAGGGGAGGGGTCCCAACCCTTTTTTCTTATTTATCTTTATTGCCTTTTATATTATCTATTTGTCCAAATGTGTTATGTGATTATGTGTTGAGCTCACGTTTCCTTGTCTCTTGTCTTTTGCATTCACAAACATTAGGAAATAAGAGGTCTGGCATGACTTTCTTTTAGAACCTACCCTTGTAGATAGGCTATTGCACGTTTAAAGATTTTTGTATTTTGCATTCATAGATTAATGATTGCATATCATTCTAGGCCTACCCTGGCAAATAAAGGGTTCCTTAGGTCACGTTTCATTTCAAATTGCATATTTTATTGTTTTAATAAAATGGCATCATGCATAAACCCTAGAAAGGGAACGCCACGTAGGGAATCCCGTTTTAGGAATAAAACCAACCCTTTTGTGTCCCATGGGTATTTAACCCTTCAAGGGACTGCACGTTTAAATTATCGCATAACTGGAGGAATGAGACTCGTAGGTAAGGTAATTGACAAACTACCTTCTTCATTATCAGATGGCTTGCCCTATCTACCAGTTGTTAATACCATCAACTGAGGTTCAACAATGGCCCACCTTCATGTTACCTAGTGAACTGAATCAAGTAGCCCAATTTTTAGGACCAATTGGAGACTTTAAGCAGATCAAATCCAACAATTACTTGGTAGAGGCTTTAGTTCATCTTTGGGACCCCGAGTGTACTGCTTTTAGAATAGGCAATAGGCAAATGACTATAACACTCGAAGAAGTAGCTGGCCTCCTTGGTTTACCCACACGTGGAACTGCCTTGGTGTTTCCATTTGCTTCCGACAAGGCCGACTTTTGTCAAATTATAGGATTGAAAGAGTCCGTGCTACGAGGGTCAGATCAGGGCGTCGCCGTGAATATTCTGTTTGAACGATTTGCGCCACGCGATGGATTCGAGAGGCATGTGACTGATTTTGTGTTCACTTCCAAAGCCGTATGGGAGCGCAAAAGGCTACTAGTATATGGGGTAGTTATGGTTGGGACCTATCTCTTTTCGCGAAAAGATCAAAAGATAGCCTTCAAATCAGCAAAAATTGTGAATGACCTTTTCTTAGAAATTCAGGGTAAGCAATGTTCTATAGTCCCGACCATTCTCGCAAATATTTTCTTAGCTTGTACTGGTTGTCGAAAGGGAGAAAAGTTTTTCCATGGGGCGAACTTGGTTTTATACATATGGGCTACGGAACATTTTAAGAGACAAGCATCAGTTGCTGATAGTTTGCCGATGGTTGGATATAATTGGGTAATCACACATCCCAAAAGAGTCAACGAGGGAGATCTACCTAAGAACGCATCCGAATGCGTGGATTACTTGGAAACATTGCAAGATTTCAACATTAGGTGGATATTAGATTGGACAGACTGCTTTGAGCCGATACTTCGCACTAAGGAATCTGAACGTGTTCTTTTGCTGGGTACTCAAGGAATCATCTCATATACCCCGAAAAGATTTCTCAAACAACTAGGTCGCATTCAGGGGCCGCCACCGATTTCCGAGTTTAGTGAAGTCACCATTTTCTTTGATCAGGGGGTATGCCCAAAAGAGATCCCTATGAAGAGCCAAATCACTGAATCTTGGAGAACAATATCCGACGATAGAAGCATTCGTTATCTTCCGGAGCTCAAACAGAAGGGGGTAATGACCGCACCATACGAGGATTGGTTGAAAGATTCCACCACGCAAGGGTTGCAGCATGAGCCGTATGAGAAAATTGAGAAGCTGAGAGCCATCATTAAAGCCAAGGACATGGAGGTGGTACAGTTGAAGAAATCCATCGAAGTGCACAAAGGAAAGGCAGAAGAAAACAAGAGGTTATATGAGAAGGAGCGAGAAAGGCGCCAAGAGATGAAGCGGAAATGTGGGGAATTATATGATCAAGCCGAACGTGTCAAGATGCCATATGCTAGAGAAAGTAAAGACTCTGTACTAGATAGGCTTAGGAACTTTGGTGATCTTGTACGAAATCGCCTTCGCGATATGATGTAAACAGATGTATCTGGTTTCTGCAATGAAATGAATCTCTTCCCTCTTCACAAAGTGTTTGTCAAATAACAGGTTTGATTAATGGGTCTCATTCCGAAGGTGTTGCATCATGCTAGGCCTACCCTTGGCACAAAAAGGGTTCCCCAATTAGGACATGCATCCGAATTGTTCGAATAGCTACTAACTCATGTCTTTTTCTTTTTCTTTTTCTCTTTTGAATAAATTGCAGAAATTCAGTAATCATTGGTTTATCTAAAGAAGTCTTTTGCATTCTCAGGTAAATTTCAAAATAGCTTTTCGGAAAAGCCCCATTATTACGCGATCCCGAAGTAAGGCCCAAAGGAATCGTGTAGACATGAGCACTCAGCCAGAATCGTCCGATAAGGCCGTTGCAACTACCCAGCCGGAGGCCGCAAGTCCTGGGGTTCAGTTGACTGAATTACTCGCAAAATTTGGGGAAATGGCATCCGAAATGGCCACTCAAAAGAGGTTAATCGACGAACTCGTTAGTAGCGGAGTGCAACCTGAGCCTGTGCCCGCCACACAACCACAATTTGAACCATTTGTTATTCCTCCCAGCCAGACCACGTTACCATTTGTTATTCCTTCAATGCAAACCACGTTTGAGGGAATTGTCAACCCGCAATATGCTTATATTCAAAATCCTCCGTTCTATCCTCCTTATGGGCAAGGGTTTCAGCCTCAAATCGACCCAAACATGCACCCGAATCCACAAACTTTTTACCAGGCTACCGCGGAGCCCGTGGTGCCGGAGCACACTTTTCAAAATAAGCCAGAAATGGGAGAGTCGTCTGCCCAGATTGATATGAAGCTGCTTAAACGCTTGGATCGTTTTGATGAATTCATCCGGAAAAGCCAAGGTTTAAGCAAACAAGGGGTGTTGGATTATGATGATTTGTGTCTGTTTCCGAACGTGCAATTGCCGGTGGGGTTCAAGACCCCTAAATTCAACAAATATGATGGAACAAGCAACCCTAAAACGCACCTGCGCTTGTTTGCTAACAAGTTGGGCAAGCCAGTGGATGACGAGAATTTGCCGTTGAGATTATTTCCAGAAAGCTTAGAAGGGGATGCGCTTGACTGGTATTCCAACCTAAAACCGGAGGAAGTGAAGACCTGGCTCGATCTGTCTAATGCCTTCATTAGACAATATGAGTATAACTGTGAGCTAGCGCCAACCAGGACTACTCTGGAAGGAACGAAAAGGCGACCATCTGAAGATCATAAGACATATGCCAAGAGATGGAGAAAGATAGCTGCGAAGGTGGAGCCACCGATGACTGAGGATGAAATTATTCGCACATTCATAAAGGCGCATGATCCTCCATATTTCGAAGAAATTTTCCGTATGACTGGTTGTTCTTTTGCTGCAATTGTGAATAAATTGGAAGAGTTTGACGACTTTGTGAGAGCCGGGAAGATTGTCAATGTCTCTGCCCTGAAATCTCAGTTGGATGCTTTACAACAAGGGCAAGGAAGCAATGTGAAGAAGCCGCCGTTCAAAAAGAAAGAGGGGGACGCAACCTTTATTTGGAACCAAAACCCTTCACCTAGACCCCGATATCAACACAACCCAATCTACCAACCCCATTACCCTTACTACTCAAATCCGCACCCTGTATATACTACCAATATCCACCACCCTCGACCTCGCCCAAGCTATCCAAACCCACCTTCAGCCCCTTTTCAAATTTCTCAACCAAATCCACCCCAAAACCGACCACGCCTTCCATATAACCCAAGATTCCCGCCTCCAAATAGACCTGTTTACAACCACCCTCAACCTTCTGAACCTTACAACCGACCCCCTGGCCGTACATTTACCAACCTAGGCAGGCCTGTGGATCAATTGTATGAACAATTAAAGGCTGCTGGGAAAATTGGTACGGTGCCCCCTCCTACCTACCCATATGGCATGCCCGCGTGGTATAATCCACAAGCTGTCTGTGCTTATCATTCTGGGGCCCCCGGACATGCCACCTTTGATTGCAAGGCGCTTAAACATAAAATCCAAGATATGGTTGAAGCCGGGGAGATTGTAATCCGGAAAAAGGAGGCGCAAGGGCCGAACGTAAATAGGAACCCTTTGCCGGACCATGTTAATACCATTGGGGTCATTATGGATGACACGGAGTATATGGAACAAGTCAAAGATTTGGCAAGAGAAACTGAGGTAGTTGGGGTCACAGACCAACCATTCATCATAGAGTTGCCATTCGAAGAAGATAACCAGCCTTTTGTCTTGGATCTCACGCCAGCAGAGAGTGAAGCTTTGAAGCCGGTATTCATCGAATTCCCGAGGCAAGAGCCTGTTTTGAGCCTGCAACAAGTGCCGTGGAATTACGATGAACCTATTATACAGATCGGGAAAAATTCAGCTACAAAGAAAGAGGTGTCAGTGGTTACCAGATCGGGGAGGACTGTAAGTCCATTTGAAACTACTATTCCGATTCAAGCAAAGAATTCCGAGCCGCCCATTAAGCCAACAATCACCGAGAAAGAAGCCGTGGATTTCCTTAAACGACTCCAGAGAAGTGAATACAACATAATCGAAAAGCTAAGCAAGTCACCTGCCCAGATAACCATGTTGGATTTACTTTTCTCTTCAGACGTGCATAGGGATGCATTGATCGACGTATTAACTAAGGCTCAAATTCCGAGGGACATTTCTGTTGATAATTTTTCAAACGTGGTTGGAAGCGTATTATTCAACAAACAAATTGCTTTTTCTGACGATGAATTGCCGACAGAGGGCATTGGACATAATAGGGCGTTGTACATAACAGTGAGGTGCAACGGGAAAATGCTGCCGAAGGTGCTAATTGACAACGGGTCCGCGCTTAATATCTGTCCTTGGAGTACCTTGGAGAAGCTAGGATTGCAAGACATTAAGCTGATGCCTTCAGGGACTATCGTTCGAGGGTTTGATGGAGCTCAAAGGGAGCCGATAGGAGAGGCAGATTTAGTAATCGAGATGGGGCCCGCCCAATTTCAAATAACTTGCCAAGTAATGCACTTCCCGAGCATTTACAATATTTTACTTGGCAGGCCATGGATTCACAAGTTTGGGGCTGTGCCATCTTCGTTGCATCAATTGCTGAAATTCGTAGTAAATGACAAGCTAATCACTATCTTTGCCGAAGAGGACTGCCTGGTAATCACCGATTCTGGATCTAAAGAGGAGGGATGTCGAAGTGCCACCATGTCCCCTCATAGCACATCCGATATAGTCTCCGTAAGTTGGATCACAACGGAGGAACAAGCTCTCTCAAAAGCAAGTGTAATGATGGCTAAGGAAATGATTCGTGGAGGATACAAATTAGACAGAGGATTGGGGCGTGAACTGCAAGGGATCCTGAAGCCAGTGGAGATTATGGAAAAAAGGGATACATTCGGTTTGAGTTTCCAACCAACCGTCAAGGACATCAAAGAGATGAAGAAGCTCAAAAGAGCAGAGAAAGAGGGCAGGCAAAGGGTTTTTGACATTCCACCACTGCGGTATACTTTTCCACGACCAACAGAGGTTATCACATCAGAGGTTAATCCAGTTGAAGAAATTGAAGCTAGTTTGGCCCAATTGTTCGTAGGGGCAACATTTGAAGATAGTGTTCCAGGCAAAGCTGAATTTCCTGATATCCCCGAAGGATCAATTCCCAATTGGACAGCCGAGTCCCTGCCCGTCCGGAAGGAGTTTCGGTAAAATGAAAGGGGTTTATCATTCATATTCATGGAAAAAATACTTTTGCATCTGTAAATAGTTAATGAAAGCATCTTTACTTTTGACTAAAATTTGCACATGTAGATATTGTTTCCGCTTGCTTTCTTTTGTTTTGCTTTCAATCAAAGGTTTTATGAAAATGCACAAGTTTGCTCTTGTTATGTTGTGTTGTTTATTCGCTTGTTTAAATTCATATTGCTTGTTCATTTGTTTGTTGTATGCTTATTTGCTTATTATCCCACATTCGTTAATTCTTTCAGATGGCCAAAAATAAAATTATTTGACCCTTTGGATATCACAGTTCTGGAATACGATAATGGCAATTTCTATATCACTCACGACTTGGAGGTCTGTGAATCCGAACTCCAAAGCGAGAGTGATAATGAGGAGGTATTCGATTCTTTTGCAAAGAACCTTGAACAATATGAGGAAAAACCAAAACCGAACCTGGAAGAAACAGAAAAGGTTAACATTGGCACTGAGGATGAAGTTAAGGAGGTGCAGATAAGTATTCATTTGAATGAAAGGCAGAAAAAGGAGATGCTTGAATTCTTGACCATGTTCCAGGATGTATTTGCGTGGTCCTATGATGATATGACTGGCATTTCAACTGATGTGGTAGTGCATAGATTGCCCACAGACCCTTCTTTTCCACCCGTAAAACAAAAACCCAGAAAATTCAAACCAGATATAAGCCTCAAAATAAAAGAGCAAATTGAGAAACAACTCAAAACCAACATTATCATTCTTTCCCATTACCCAATTTGGCTTTCAAATCCAGTCCCTGTTCCAAAAAAGAGTGGAGAGGTGAGAATTTGTGTTGACTATAGAGACCTTAATAAAGCCAGTCCTAAAGATGATTTCCCTCTACCAAATATTCACATTCTCTTAGACAATACTGCCGGACATGAGATTGAAACCTTTTGCGATTGTTTTGCTGGCTACCACCAAATTTTGATGGCAGAGGAGGATAGGGAGAAGACTGCTTTCATTACCCCTTGGGGTACCTTTTGCTACCGAGTCATGCCTTTCGGTTTAAAGAATGCTGGAGCAACATATCAGAGGACCATGACAACCCTATTTCATGATATGATCCACCGGGAGATGGAGGTCTACGTGGATGATATTATAATCAAGTCTAAAAGGGCAGAGGACCACTTGGTTGATCTGAAGAAATTATTCGAGAGGTTGCGGAAGTACAATTTAAAGCTAAATCCTGCGAAATGCGCCTTCGGAGCACCTGCGAGTAAGCTGTTGGGATTCATTGTTAGCAAGAAGGGCATAGAAATAGATCCGGCGAAAATCAAAGCAATTCGAGACATGCCAGTGCCAAAAACTCAGAAGGACGTGAAAAGCTTTTTAGGGAAGATCAATTTTATCGGGAGGTTCATTGGCCAACTAACTGCCACATGCGAGCCGTTGTTCAAATTATTGAGGAAGAACGTGCCGTTGTATTGGAATGAGGAGTGCCAACAGGCTTTTGACAAGATTAAAGATTATTTGTTGCATCCACCAGTCTTAGTGCCGCCCAAACTGGGCCGACCTTTGATTATGTATTTATCCGTGCTTGAAGGAGCAGTAGGGTGTGTTCTAGGTCAGCACGATGACTCTGGAAGGAAAGAACAAGCCATTTACTATCTAAGCAAGAAGTTCACGCAGTACGAGGCTAATTATTCATTCATTGAGAAAAGCTGCTGTGCATTGGCCTGGGCAGCCCAGAAGTTGAGACACTATCTGTTGAGTCATACCACGTATCTTATTTTCCGGTCTGATCCTTTGAAGTATCTTTTGGAGAAGCCGATGCTGACTGGGCGTTTGGCGAAATGGCAGATAATTCTCTCAGAATTCGATATTGTTTTCACCTCACAAAAGGCGGTCAAGGGGCAAGCTATAGCTGATCATTTGGCGGAAAATCCAAGGGATGATGATTATCAACCACTCCGTACTTATTTCCCTGACGAGAGGGTCCTATTTGTAGGCGCTGCAGATGATATAAATGAACAAAGTCCTGAATGGAGGCTTTTCTTCGATGGAGTTTCGAATTCTCTCGGAGCTGGAATTGGAGCTGTTTTGGTGTCACCCGAAGGGAAGCACTACCCTGCCGCTGCCAAATTGCAATTCGCTTGCACGAATAACATGGCTGAATATGAAGCCTGCATTTTTGGTCTCAAAATGGCTTTGGAGATGAAAATCAAGGAGTTGATAGCTTTTAGTGATTCAGATTTGCTCGTACACCAAACTTTGAAGCAATGGATAACCAAAGATTCGAAAATTCTACCCTACCATTGTAGTCTGCTCACTTTGGCCAAGCAGTTTCAAAATTTAGAGTTTAGACATCTCCCGAGAGCCCGAAACGCATTTGCTGATGCTTTGGCCACCTTGGCTTCCATGATCCAATATCCAGATGAATTGAAGATCGAACCAATCCAAATTCAACTTCAAAACAAGCCAGCCCACTGCTGGGCTGCAGACGAGTCCTCGGATACTACTTCTTGGTTTAATGATCTTAAAGAGTTTCTCAAAACTGGGTCCTACCCTCAGCATGCTGGTACAAAAGACAAGAGTTTTCTGCGTAGAATGGCTTCAAAATTTTTCTTAAATGGAGAAGTGTTGTACAAAAGAACCTCGGATTTGAACCTTTTAAGGTGCATTGATGAAGATGAAGCTCAATATATGATGAAAGAAGTGCATAGTGGCGTTTGTGGACCTCACATGAATGGCCATTTGCTAGCGAAGAAAATCATGAGAACCGGATACTTCTGGCTTACTATGGAGCATGATTGCATAGACTTTGTCCGGAGATGTATAAAATGTCAAATGCACGGTGACATTATACGCGCTCCACCCACTGAGTTGCATAGCATGACCGCCCCGTGGCCCTGTTCAATGTGGGGTATGGATGTGATTGGTACAATCGATCCTCCTGCTTCAAATGGACATCGATTTATATTGGTGGCGATCGAGTACTTTACCAAATGGGTCGAAGCGGAGTCATTCAAACATGTCACGAAGAAGGTGGTTGCCAATTTCTTGAGAGATCATATCATTTGTCGATTTGGAGTACCCGAAACACTTATCACAGACAATGCCAGGAATCTGAACAATGACATGGTAGATGGACTATGTGAGCAATTCAAAATCAAACATCGCAATTCTGCCATTTATAGGCCTCAGATGAATGGAGCTGTAGAAGCCGCAAATAAGAATCTGAAGAAAATTATTCGCAAAATGACAGAAAAGCATCGCGATTGGCATGAAAAGTTACCTTATGCATTAATGGCGTATCGGACTTCTATCCGGACATCAACTGGGGCAACGCCGTATTCACTCATGTATGGGATGGAAGCTGTATTACCAGCTGAGGTTGAAATTCCGTCGCTACCAATCCTTATGGAAGCTAAATTGGAAGAGGCTGATTGGATCAAGCAGCGCCATGAGCAATTGACTTTGATAGATGAAAAGCGATTCAACGCCATCTGTCATGGTCAGTACTATCAGAAACGTGTGGCCCGAGCTTATAACAAAAAGGTCCATCAGCGGACATTTGAAGAAGGTGATAAGGTACTGAAGCGGATTCTGTCAATGCAAGATGAAGCTAAAGGCAAATTTGCTCCAAATTGGCAAGGGCCGTTCATTGTCCAAAAGGTATTACCTGGCGGAGCGCTCATCTTGGCGGAAATGGATGGACGGGCATTCCCTCAACCCATCAACTCAGATATGTGCAAAAAGTTTTTCATTTGATCATGCAAATTTTCTTTAAGAAATTCATGCAAATGGCGAAATGCAAGTCAGGCCATCTTCTTTTACACTAAAAATATTTTATCTCTACTTGTCCCCTTTGAGCCATCAGAATTGACAAATTTCGTTTGATAACCTTTGAGAATTGCAAACCCCACACTGGGGCAAATTTATTTGGAAAAAGAAAGAAAAAGAAAAGAAGGAAAAGAAAAAAAAGGAAAAGGAAAAAAAAAAGGGGGAAGAGAAAACCCTACACTAGGGCAAATTTAGTTTTCAAAGAAAAATGCAAAAGTGATGAAAAATGCAAAGAGAGAAAATTTGATCAAACTGGGGCAAAATTTCCTCAGTTTTGGAGTTGTTTTGAAAAAAGTGCAATCTCAAGTTATTTCACCTCTTATATCAAAATTTGCTTTCAAGCCTCAACTTTTCTTGAAAAACACCCCACCTGACCTCATTATAAAAGCCCAAAGTCCTGGCTTTCGTCACTTGCTGCATTTCTATTAGAAAATTTGTTAATCAACTGGCAAGTGATGTCCGTAATGTCTTCGCCTAATTTTACAAGGGAAGTACATTTTACTGATGCCAGAAATCTTTAATTCATGTTTCTGAGTCGATCATGGTCGAGATATTTCATTTTTCTTTAGGTGAAAACCCGAAAGGGCACCTCGAAAAAAAAAAAGAAAAGAAAAAAAAGAAAAGAAAAAAAAGAAGAAGAAAGAAAAGAAAAAGGAAAAGAGAAAAGAAAAACAACAAAAGCAAAAATAAAAGGGTGGGGGCAACCTTGGTGAAAACCCGAAAGGGCGCCAAGGCGGGTTTTTTCTTAACAAGTCGAGCTTAAGAAGGAACAGCTGGTGACCTGGTTCATTAGGGTTTTCCTCATATTTGTGATACTTCTGCCACTATCGGATTCCGAAGAGAAAATATCCAAAGTCTTGAATATGATATTCGTTGGCTAAACTTGTACTGTTCTTTACAAACATTCTTTTGCAAAATGTATTTTTATAAACCTCTTGGTTGTTCTCAATTATTTGTGTATGACTGCTTATGATTGTCTACATTCTTTTGCCTGCTCATCTTTGCCTGCCATAGGAAATCATCTTGCATATACATTGATTGTTATGTGATAAATTTTCACGCATCATTCTTTCACCATTGAATTCAAATGAATGATAAACCCTAAGGTTTGGGCAAAGATAAGGGATTCAATCATCAGCTACAGTGAGTAACATGCAACAAAGCTACCACCTGGATTGGGTGACGTGGTATTTTGAAAGGTTTCAAGTGCGACTAAGGCAGACGCCGCCGAGCCAAAATAAAAGTATCACAAGACTCATGTTTACACGATTCTCAAGGCAAACCGGATCAAACAACGGTGGCAAGGCCATTATTTCTTCTTTTCTTGCAGGAATGTTGCATTTACAAACAAAACGCAGCCGCTCTCTTTTGGCGCCTAAATCAATGACAGGCAAAGCTTCCCAGTAAGCAAGGATCGGTGTTATTTGCAAAACTCGACCATAGGAAACAACATAAGCTCTCGCTTCAATCACAAAGATCCAAATTTCCCTCTTGGTACAAAAGTTGAACCATCCCCAGGTAAAATTCAATTCATTGTCTCAAACTTCCCCAGTGAAGTCCCGTTTAAATTCTGTTCGGGTCAATTCCGTTTAAATTCTTGTTCGGGTCAGTCCCGTTTAAATTCTGTTCGGGTCAGTCCCGTTTAAATTCTGTTCGGGTCAGTCCCGTTTAAATTCCTGTTCGGGTCAGTCTCGTTTAAATTCTGTTCGGGTCAGTCCCGTTTAAATTCTGTTCGGGTCAGTCCCGTTTAAATCCCTGTTCGGGTCAGTCCCGTTTAAATTCTGTTCGGGTCAGTCCCGTTTAAATTCCTGTTCGGGTCAGTCCCGTTTAAATTCTATTCGGGTCAGTCCCGTTTAAATTCTGTTCGGGTCAGTCCCATTTTAAAATCCTGTTCGGGTCAGTCCCGTTTAAATTCTATTCGGGTCAGTCCCGTTTTAAATTTCTGTTCGGGTCAGTCCCGTATTAGAATTCCTGTTCGTTGGAATCTTTTGCAGCCCAATAACACAGGTAAGTATTTGGTGTCTACTTCTTTGTCTCAAGTTTTTTCAAAACTCAGACAAAGAGGGGCAAACTGTAGACACCAAATTTTGAATAATTTTATGTAGCATCTATTTCATGATTTTTATTTTAGATTTGCTAGCATTTTAGTTCGTTATTGTGTGTTTTGCACTATTAGTTGTTATGATATTTTAGTTTTATTCATTTTCGCCCTTTTTAGTTGACCTATTTCTTTTGCTATTTATTTTTATTTACTTTTAGCTTTAGTTTTTAGTTTTAGCTTTTAAGTTTAAGATTAGCATAGAGTTTTTAGAGAAAAGAAAAGGAAAAATTGTTCACAAAAATATGTTTATTTCTTTAAATTCAATCTTTTGGCATTTTGGTTTATTTTTGTTAATTTATTTTGAAAAAGAAAAAGGAAGGAAAAAAGAAAAATGGGAAAAAAAGAAAAATAGCAATTTTGTTTTAGTTGATTTTATTTATTTTGTTTTAGTCAATTTTAATCAATTTATTTTTGTTTATTGTTTGGTTGGTTTAGAAAAGAAGGAAAAAGGAAAAAAAGTGAAAAATGATGAAAATGATGAAAAGGAAGGAAAAATAGAAAATTTGCATTTTTGGTGTTTCTAGTTTATTTATTTTTCATCCAATGATTAATTAAATTGTTTTGTTATTATCAGTCTTTGTTTAATTAATTTTGAAAAAAAAAAAAAAAAAAAAAAAAAGAGCCGCGCTTCGCAGCTTGCAAGGACAGAGTCACGCATGCCGTTGAGGGCTGGATTTTAAGGGATAGCAAGCCTTTCATCCTCACCATTGGGGTGAGGGTTTAGGAGAGTGGTGCTTCCATATAAATAGAAAGAAAGAAACAGCCGCAAGGAGGGAGTTTTGGCAGTGGACGGCTGTAGAAAGAAACCAGCGAGAGAAAGGAGAGTTTTTTTTTGAGGAGTGAAAAGCTGAGTGAAAAGGCAAGAGAGAGGAATCGGAAAAAGCTGAGGGAATCCATCAATGAGGGAAGAGAGTCTGTGACGGTAAAAGAAAGGAAAGGAAAACCTGGGAGAATCAGAGAAGATTAAGAGAAAAGAAGCAGCCCAACGTTTTCTGGAATCATCCATCAGTAGAGGAACGTTGCAGTGACCCGCTCTTCCGATCACCTCCTGTCGTACTTTGCCTTTTAGAAGGGCCAAAGGTAATGCTTTCATCATTTTTTTATATATTCTGCCTCATAGATATAGGATTCATTTCAGAAAGTATCGAAACCTTTGCTGTGATGCCTGTTTATGTTTTCCTCCCTGTACGTTATCGATTGTACATCTGGTAGAAGATGGGATGGGTTTGGATTTGGGTTTTTTTTTTTTTTGTTGCAGAAATATAGATCTTCTATAAGGATGTGTCGTGGTTCATTGTTTCAAGTTCATGACCATATGTATGCTTCGGATAAAAAAAGAAAACGTAGAAAAATTCTTGCCGAAAGTTTGCATCTTTGTTTCTAAATTTTTGTGCTTGAATTCAAAGGTTTTACGATTGTGGGTTGAAATCAATGCTTGATAATGTGGTTTCATGGGTCGGTCTTCATTTTGTTGAAGTTTGGGCATAAAATCTACTGCTGCAACAAAGATATGTATGCCGACGCAGGGCCTTTTCTTTTTTCTCATTTTTTTTGCTGCAACCTTTCATGCTTATAGCAGCCAGTCATGATTTGTTTTTTACTCTTGATGGTTCTCACCAGATTTCTGAGTTCATGTTTGATCAATGTCTGGTTTTCATGTCTCATTTTTTTTTTTTTGGGTCATTCATGGCTGTTTTCCTGCGTCTTCTTGAAGCCGAAGACAAGGTGCTGCAAGAAGAAAAAATTTCCAGCTTTGCATGTGTTTTTCTGTTAAAAGTTTAAACCCATGGCATGTTTGGCATCTTGTTTGTCTTAGGGGCTAAGTTTAAGCATGACAATGTTTGAATTTGTTTGCTGCAATACACTTTTATAGCTCGCGTAGTTAACAGCTTCTAAAGCTGTCGTGAAATATCCCATGAAGCTGGATTCTGCACCCTGTTTGCATGCACAATTTTATGTCAGTAATGATTATAGAAAAATTGATGAGATTTGAGCTTTTGTTTACAATGTTTTGGTCCTTTTTCTGGGTTGTTATCAAGCTGTAAGCTCGCAGAAAAATGGCTAATTTGCAGCAGACCATAACGTTTCTTTTGCCTCCCCATGTTGATGAAGTTGGACTTCCTTCTTTGAGTAGCTGAGGTTCTGGTTTAGCTTGTTTGATGCCTTTGAGTCTGTTTGCATGTCAAATGATGAGCTGTTGTACGTGATTACTGCAATTTGAGAGTAACAATCTGCTGCAACAAGTTTGATGCTCTAGGCATGTGGCAGCAGCAGTGCAAACAAGTTTTCCTTTTCTCTTGGGTTGCTGCAGTCTTGGTTTTTATAACTTTTGGCATGTTGTCTTGGCTGTCTTAGGGTCGAATCTGTTTTGAGTTTGCATGGTTAGGTCTAGAAAACATTTGAATCAGTTCCAAGCACTTGCTGGAAAGTGAACAAACCAGAATTGTCGAATCATTTTGCATAAAATTTCCCAGCATTTGCATGGTTTTTACTTCTATGTTTTGATTTGTTTTGGATGTGGAAGTTGAATGTTTTGTTGCTTGACTCAAAGTTGGGACATTGGTTGGAGAGAGTTTGGTTGAGGTGTATGTTGTTTTTGTGAAATCTGTGGTTGAAGGAGAAATGTAGCAGATGTTCATTTGGTTTTGATAGAAAGCTTCAGTTTTGCAGAAAGCTTCAGATTTGCGTATTTTGCATGCATGGAAATAATCTCAGGAATTTCACTTTAACCCCCCCAAGTCTCCCCTTGTCCTATTATGACCCACAAATTTGAGAAAGCTAATCAATTGGGTCCCTGTGATTTTTGCAGCAATGCATTATGACCCAATTACATTCCAATGTCTTGCAATTAGGTTCTAAGGTGTTTGCATTTGAATCATTAATTGATCTTTATTATTTTGGGGACCTTTGAAGCTCTTTGATGATTCATTTTGACGTTGATTGCAATTGATTAGTGGTCGTTACTGGGTCCTAGAAATGCAAGTTTAAACCATTCATGGACCTTCATTCACTCTTGGATTCTTGAGATATGATGTTTGCTTGGATTTTAATTTTTACTTGGGGACCTTTGAGTTTTTAAATGCTTCAATTAGGTTCAAATGATTTGAGTAGTGCTTGCATTTGGGTCTTAGTAGATGTTATGCTTGGAGGTTGGATGATCATGCCTTTGCTTGGTCTTTAATTAGCTTTTTTACCTCATTAAGTTGCAATTGGGGGAAAATTTGATGATTTGGTAGATTCCAATTGTTTTGTTTATATCTTATAACTAAATTGGTGCGTTAATCCTTTGCTTTGAATGGTTTTAGCACATGCTATCCCGTTAGTTGGTGACTTAGCCCAGTTTAAGTCTCGTCCATTTAACACTACAAAAGGGAGTGGTATAATTCCTTTTATTTTTTTTTGTTTTGTTTCTCTTATGTGACTAATGTGCTAATTGAAATTTGCATGTCTACTTGCTTTCCTAGCCTCTCCTTATTTCCTTTCAGTTATTTCATTTACTTTTGATTTTTATTAATGGGGTATGTATACACCTCTTGGCTTGTAATAGATAGGGCGTAGCAAGTAATTTGGTCCATTTTCCCTTTCCCTTTTGTTTTAGTTAGCAAATGTAATGGTTGCATGCCTATGTGTTATATGTTAAATGCTTTATTAGGATTTTGCATCTAGTCAAGCATGCTAAGTGTTATGTGCTACGTGTTTATAAGTGATTCGCATGTCTACTCGCTTTTTATAGTGTGGATGAATGGAATGGATGAATGTACGTCACCACACTAGTCCAACGCTAGTTGTGGCTTCTTTTATCGTTTCCACTAGTCCAACGCTAGTCGGAATTCATAGGATGGGCTAGTCCAATGCTAGACCCAATAGGTTTTTTTTTTCCTTTTTCATTAAGTGCATGATCACCACATATCACGCATTTTTCCTTAGTTTATCATTTGGTATGTTCCTCAAACCCCTTCCCCTTCACTTTAGGACTTGCATCTCATGCTAGTTAGGGTTCATTTGCGTGAAAATCCCCTTCCGATAAGGGAAACGAGCGAGTGTGGCTACTTGATAGCCTTAGCACGCTAGTTTCGCCTTCTAATCCGAGGGAAAATCAAAGTCGAAAAATTAGGCGTCATCCCCGTACCCGACTTGTTGCATTCCCCTAGGGTCATACTTTCATTTTTATCACTTCCATACTCTTTTAATCACATTTCTCTTACATTTCTCAATCCATATTTTTTCACTACATCTTTATCATTTATTTACTTTACTTCACAAATGAAATTCAAGTTTCACTTATATATGTACTATTCTATCTTCATTCATTTGCACACACTAATACTTTGATTTTTCATCCAAATTCACACGTGCACTTTCTTTACACACTCCCACACTAATACTTTGATTTTTCATCCAAATTCACACGTGAACTTTATCTTCACATGCGCACACAAACACTTTGTTTTTTTACACCATTTCATACATGAATCTTTTCATACACTTGCACACTTGCACTTGAGTCACCATTTGCATCAATCGACCTCTATGAGGTTTCCCTTTATTGGCCGCCACAATTCATGTGGTCTGGGACCAAAAACCTCACGAGAGACATCATAGAATTTAGGATTGCATTTTTTCGTTTTTGCATTCATATAGGCATAATCCAACATGCAATACATACCCTGGGTAGAAAGTTAGGAAAGTTAGGGTTAAGTCACGCAACTAGCCTTGGCTAGGTCAAAGGGGTGCCTTGGAGTCTATCCTTGCCTTCCCCTTTGTCAAACGTGACTCCCGAACCTTTTTCTTTGTTTTACGTAGACTAGGAGTCGTTTTAAAAAGGGTTTATTATTACTTGACTTTAAAACTCATTTTTTAGGTGACTTGGTACACCTTAAATCATTACCAAGTGGCGACTCCAAACTTTTCATTTCAAAACCCTTTTTAAAACTATTTTTTGGGTCGAATCGTCGCTTTCCAAGTCCCATTGAGACCCATGTCTTTTCAACTCACAAAAATCATTTTCCAATCACAAAAAATACATTTTTTAAACTATTTATTTATTTATCAAAAATGGGGCGCGACAAATTGTCTAGAGGAGGAACGTGTTCTGACCTTTTCAGATGGATCTCCAATGATAAACTCCTTGGGATGATTTTGGACGAATTTTCAGGCTCTTGGAAGATCATTAGGAATTCCAGTGTCACTGTCATTGTCTTCTCTAGCAGGACTGTATTGATTTTCATATTCCTTTGAATTATTTTCTGATGGAGCTGTGCCTTGATTGCTGATTGTTAGTTTCTTTAATTCTTCTCGAACACCTGTATCATCATCTTCACTGCAACTCACGGAAGTGTCACCATTAGATTCATCAAAAGTGATATGTATACCTTCTTCTATAACCAGAGTTCTACGATTACAAACTCTAAAGTCTCTCTTGTTTTCACAATATCCCAAGAAGATCCCCTCATCAGATTTTTTATCAAACTTACCAAGATGCTCCTTGATGTTCAGAATGAAACATTTGCAACCAAAAACTTTAAAATAACCAACTACAGGTTTTTTATCAAACAACAGCTCATATGAAGTCTTGTTCAAAATTAGTTTTAAGAGAACTCTGTTCATAGTATAGCATGCAGTGTTTATAGTTTCAGTCCAAAAGTACTTTGATAAATTGCATTCACTGAGCATGGTTCTAATAGATTCTTAAAGAGTTCTATTTTTCCTCTTAACCACTCTGTAGACACCAAATTTTAAAGAATTTATATGTGCATCTAATTCATGATTTTTGTATTCTAGTTCATTATTTTTTGTTTTGCACTTTTAGTCGTTATTTTATTTTAGTTTTATTCATTTTGCCTTTTAGTTCGTCTAGTTCATTTGCTATTTATTTTTATTTGTCATATTAGTTGTTATTTAAGCTTTTCAAGTTTTAGCATAGAAAATCATAAAAAAAAGAAGAAAATTGCTCACAAAATATGTTTATTTCTTTTAAATTCAACCTTTTGGCATTTTATTTTATTAAGTTATTTTGAAAAAAAAGAGGAAAATGGAAAAATGAAAAAAAAGAAATTGGAAAGTTGCATTTTGTTGTTTCTGGTTTATTTATTTTTATTTAATATTAATTAAGTTGTTTTTGTTATTATTATTATTATTTATTATTATCAATTTTGTTTAATTAATTAATTAGTTGAAAAAAAAAAGAGTCGCGGCATGCACGCTGCAATTTTTTGCAGCGTGCAAAGCACAATCACAGAGGCCCCGTTGGATGGCTGGATGTGAAGGAAGGACAGGCCCTTCATCCTCACCATTGGGGTGAGGGTTTAGGAACCTGGAATTCCATATAAAAGGGAAACAACATCCGAGAGAGAGCAAGAGAGGGAGAAAGGGGAGTGACGGCCGCAAACGAAGAAAAAGAAAATCTGAGCAAAGTCCGTGACTGGAGAGGAGAGGAACGGCTGAGGAGAGTGAGGTTTTACGGCTGGGGTGGTTTGAGAAGAAAAAGAAGAAACAGAGTGAAGGCTGAGGTGGAACACAAAGAAGTCACAACCAGGGCGGCTAAGAGAGAGAGGGGGTCGGAGGCAAGAGCAAAAGGGAGAGCCAGAAAACTGAGGAAAAAGCTGTGAGAAGAGATGGAGGGAAGTCACGGGTAGAAAGAAAAGCTAGAAGGAGAGGTCTGGGAGCGACGGAGAGAAAAGCGACGGGCTGGAGAAGATGAACTTCGCAGGAGACTGAGTAACGGGAGAAGCTGAGGTGAGAAAAGGAATTCGTCCGGCAAGAGGCTTTCAACCGAGCAAAGATCCTTTCTTTCGACTTTTTCAGGCCTCGATCTGCTCTTCAAAAGGCTAAAGGTAACATCTTCTTATCTGTTTGTTCCTCAGTTACTTTGGTTTATATCAAACAAGAAAAATGTATGAGTTTTCTGCGTTACATCCGTTACTATGGGTCTGTTGGGTTCTTGAATTTGGCTAAGGGTGTAGAGGATCTCGCAAGTTTAGACTGGTTTGAGGCCAGAGGTTTATTTCCCTATCAGGTCATGACATAGGTTGGTTCTATGGTTGGTGTTCGTGTAAGGAATGATGAGAAAAACCAAAGAGACAGTATGTCATTTAACAATTGGGATTCTTCTTGCCGCCCTCGTTGATCATTTCCTTTTCTGTAGATTTGTGTACCTCTCTTTTATGCTGGTTTCTGGGTAGTAATAGACGCAAGATACATCTTTTGCTAGTGTAGAAACTGATTTGTGTGGCTTGCTTGCCTGGTGATGAAGCCCAGAGAAATGCAGAAAAATCTTGTCGAAGTTGGCATGCTTGTGATAATAGAATTTTCTGTGACTTCCCTTGCTTGCAAACCTCTTGTGATGACCTAGATCTGCACTTGCATGCATTAAGATTCCTTTGTTGCATCTCATGGGAGTATTTCAGCTAAGCCTACCCATTTTCTATGTTTCTTTGCATGAATTCCTAGTTTGCTGGTTCAGACCTGCGGTTTTGGAAACTTTATTCGCTTCAGTTGCTGTTTGGTTTTCTTTGTTTGGCCGTGAGTTGTGATCTGCTGAGTTTGATGATTATGGTCAATAACTCTAGTTTCATTTGAAGTGTTCAGTATTAAGGGGTGTTGGGTGTGTATGTTTAGGGGCTGAAATGTTTGAATCACGTTCAAGTGCTTGCTGGAAAAGAACAAACCATCTTTTTCGTATGAGCTTTATTCCAGATTTTTGCATCAGTTCGTTTTACGTCTCTTGCTGGTTTGGAGGTTGAAATTATATGTCTTGTTTTTTGGTTTCAAATCATGATTTTGGCTAAAAATTTTCAAGCAAAGCTGTGCGCTTTGGGTCCTAAATCTGAGCTTGAAAAACCAGCTTCACATTTGGGTGCAGAAGCTCGGCTCTTTGGCTGAATTGCAGAAGCACAAGTTTCGTGCATTTGCATGGGTTTTGCATGTAAATGACCGCCAAAAAATTACATTCCAACCCCCCAAGTCCTTTTTTGTTGCACTAGGGCCCAATTACATTCCAATCCCTTGCAATTAAGTCCTAAATTAATGGCAACTTGAACCGTTATTTGGCCTCTTTTTATTTTGGGATTTTTGAAGTGTTTAAATGTTCTAATTGGGCTCACATGATTGATTAATGTTTGCATTTGGATTCCTTTTACATGATAATTTGCCTCGGTATGTTTTACGTGAATTGTAGACAAATTTCAATGGATAATTCCAAATGTCATGAAAGCTTAATAATCTTGGAAGAATTCATAGCCTTGGTTTCATTTGATTCAGTTTTTCTTAGATAATTTTGTTATTTAATCATAATAAATAATTTTTGTGATAGTTTGTCTCTTTTGTGATTTTTGCATTTGATTGTGATGGATTCCACCTTAAGCATTTCAATTTAGCACTCCATTTAGATTCTCGAGACCTTTTATTTGAGACCGAGTTTTGCTCGCACGTGCATGATCTATTCCATATTTAATTTTCGTTTTGTGCTTAATTTTCACTTTTGTGTTCAATGATTGTTTCATGTGATTACTTTACTATTTGTGGTATCTTGACCCTTTTATTATTTTGGAAGGTACATTAGTAATTTCACTACGTTAGAACTCCAATTCAAGGGAGGTATAACTTCTTTTATCTTTTTTGTCTCTCCTATGTGAACCAACGTGCTACGTGAGAAATACATGTCTACTTTGCTTTCCTAGCCTTTCTTTAATTTCTTTTATTTATGTCATTTACTTTTGCTTTTTATTTAAATTATTCTTTATGGGGTATGTGTACACCTCTTGGCTTGTAATAGTTAGGGATTTAATTATTTTATTCCTTTTAGATTGTAGTAGGGTCTCCCTAATGTAATAGATAGGGCTTGGAGGAGCATTCAATGAAGACCTATCGAAGTCATGTGCCTAGCTAGCAAATGTAATAGTTAGGGCTTTAATTGTCTTATGTGTCTTGCATGCTTAGTTGCTACGTGTTAATTTGTTTTGTTAGGGCCTTGCATCTAGTCGAGCATGCTAAATGTTATGTGCTATGTGTTTATGAGTGTTTGGCATGTCTACTCGCTTTCCATAGCCATGAATGAATGTGATGGATGAATGTACGTTTCCGCTAGTCCAACGCTAGTCGGAATTCATAGAATGGGTTAGTCCAACGCTAGACCCTTAGGTATTTCCCCTCGTTAGTACATATTTGCGTGTTCATTACATGTCATGCATTCTTTTTAGTTTTATCATTTTGCATGCCCCTCGAACCCCTTTTCCCTCCATTTTAGGATCTTTACATTTCATGCTAGTTATAGGGTTCATTTGCTTGAGAGTCCCCTTAAATATAGGGTTCACGTGCACATTTTCATTTACATATTTATTATCTTTTATTACTTTTTCAAACTCATATCCTCACATTGCATACATGCATTCCATTCATTTGCATCCCACTCGCATTATTCGTGACTTCTTCAAAGGATCGTTATTGGGCTTCACAATTAATGTGATTGGCACCACTCAACCTTTGAAGAGAAATTTCCCCCAATACCCCTAGGTCTAGGGTTTGCATTCATGTAGTGCATCCAAATGTAATAAATTCTTTGGTTAAAACAAGAAAATCTTTGATTAAATCATGCAACTAGCCTTGGCTAGGTCAAAGGGGTGCCTTGGATTTTATCCTTGCCTTCCCCTTTGTCAAATGTGACTCCCAAACCTTTTTCGTTGGTTTACGTGGACTAGGAGTCGTTTAAAAGGGGTTTCTTACTACTTTTTCTTTAAAAATTCATTTTTAGGTGACTTGGTACACCTTAACTCATTACCAAGTGGCGATTCCGATTTTCTATTTCAAAACCCTTTTTAAACTATAATTTTGGGTCAAATCGTCGCATTTTCAAACCCCCATTTAGACCCATTTTTCCTTTTTCACAATTCATTTTTCAATCACAAATTAAATCAAAAAATACATTTTTTTTAAAACCATTTATTTATTTTTTTAAAAATGGGGCGCGACACACTCCATTTTGCTGAGGTACTCTAGCAATAGAAAACTCATGTGTAATGCCATTGTTGTCACAAAATTCTGAAAATTCACAAAAATAAAATTTTGTGCCATTGTCACATCTTATTTTTATGATTTTCAAACCAATTAGATTTTGAACCTTGGCAAATAGGGAAGTAAAGTTTTTGAAAGCATCATCTTTATATGCAAGAAACATCGCCCAAGTGTATCTAGAATAGTCATCAACAACAACAAAACAGAATCTCTTGCCACCAAGGCTTGTGGTTTGAGTTGGACCAAAAAGATCAAGATGTAAGACTTCTAAGGGCTTTAAGGTAGAAACACATTTTTTTTTGTTTAAAAGATACCTTAACTTGTTTTCCAAATTGGCAAGCATCACAGATGCGATTTTTACAAAAATTGAGTTTTGGAAGTCCTCTAACCAGGTTCTTTTTGAAAATTTCTTTTAGCAAATCCATATTAAAGTGACAAAGCCTTCTGTGCCACAACCAGGGATCCTCATTTGCTACTTTGAGATAACTAAGGCTGAAAGTATCAACTTTTTCAAGAATCACCACATAAATGTCATTAACTCTTTTTTCTTTGAAAATAATGTTAAACTTTGAGTCAAGAACAAGGCGCATTCATGTTTCTTAAATAACACAAGCAGGTTCCTATCACATAATTGACTAACACTTAGCAAATTGTAACTCAGGTTGTCGACTAAAAGAACATTATGAACAAAAGTCTGACCATTCTTACCAACATCACCAATGCCAATAGTTTTGGCTTTATTATCGTCTCCAAAAGTAACCTTTCCACTTATTTTTCGCTTGAACTTGATGAACTGTGATGCATCGCCAGTCATATGTCTTGAGCATCCACTATCTATGAACCATTTTGATTCTTTAACAGTGTTCACCAGGTTCACCTACACAGTAGTTCACAATATAATATTTGGTACCTATTACTTTTTGGGTCCATCATGGTTAGCATTATATCTAATAATCCACATGTATCTCATTCCATTTCTCATATTTTTCTTAACATAACAGTTGCTATTCATTTGACCAAATTGACAACAAAAGTTGCATACTGTCATTGGATCAATCAAATGGATAGGTTTAATGAATCTGACTTGTCTTCTCCTATGGATAGCAAACTCATTTGCATTTTGATTCAGTCTTATCTGATGAATGTTAAGGTGAGGTTCAATGTCATTCTTTTGAAGGCGGTTATGTTTCATATGATGTAACAATTGACATAAATCATCCATCCTCCTTTTTAGGCTGCATTGTTCACTTCTGAGCATGTCACAGAAATTTTTCTTTTTGTTAAGTTCAGCAAGCACATCAGTTTCAATCCTTTTCAGATTCTCATTTTCATGCTTAAGACACTTGTTTTGTCGAAAAAGATTTGCATTATCTTGTATCAGAAAGTTAATTTTCTGCTTTAGTTCTTTGTTTCTAGCATAGGATTCTTTTAAGCTGTTATGCACTTTTTCTAGGAAAGAATTAATATCAACATCGGACTCACTATCACTATCAGTTTGAGAGTTACATTGGGTTACCTCTTCATCTCCAATGGCCATGAAAGTCACTTGGGCAGATTCCTCCTCTTCCTCTATTTCTCCTTTTGAATTGCAGTCATTCCACGTGATCTAAAAATTATTGAATTTTGGTTTTCGTTCACTCTTGTTCTCCCTCTTTTTCTTCATTGGACACTCATTTGCATAGTGACCAGGTTGGCCGCATTCAAAGCACTTATCAGTTTACTTTTTGTTGAATTCCAGCTTTCCTTTATTTCTGAAGTTGTTGGACTGATTTTGAAAGGAATTGTTATATCCTCCTTTCCTGAATCTTCTCTTGTTGAGTATTCTTTTAAAGTCTCGTGTGATGAGTGCAATGTCACTATCATCACCTTCCATGTCATCTTCATCCAGAGAGATTGTATCATCTTCTTCTTGTGAAGCTTCAGAGCAATGCTCTTTCTAACTCTTGTGTCTTCTTCTTCCTGCACCTTAAACTTGAGTTTTAGCTCGTAAGAGGTTAGTGAATTTATAAGGGATTCAGTAGATAAAGTGTTCAGATCTTTGGCTTCCTCAATAGCAGTTACTTTGCTCTCCCAATCCTTTGATAAAGCATTCAGAATTTTTCTGTTTTTCTCACCAAGAGAGTAATTTTTATCAAGAACTTCTAGATCCTTAATAAGATCATTGAATCTGCAATACATCTTGTCGATGTTTTCGTGAGGTTCCATCTTAAACGATTCATACTTTGTGACCAGAATGGATTTCTTCTGTTCTCTCACATTTTTACTACCTTCGTGTATTTCTCGAAGTTTGTCCCAGATTTCTTTTGCAGATTTGCAACCCTTGACTCTAACAGATTCGTTTGAGTCTAAAGCACTGTACAGTACATTAATCGCCTTGGCATTCAAGTAAGATGAGTTCTATCTTCAGCAGTTAGTTCCCTTCTTGTTTTTGGTCTCGACCTGTTTGTCTCTGCATCAATAGTAGAGGCATCAAACGGACTTTCATTAACAATAAATCATAACTCAATATCGATAGATTGTAAGAAAATGATCATCCTCTCCTTCCAACTCACATAGTTTGACCCATTAAACATAGGAGGTCTGGTGACAGATTGTCCCTCAAAAAACATGGCATTGTTGGTTGTCATTTTTACTCCCAAGCCGATTGAGTTTAATTTCAAGGAGACCAAACTGTGATACCAATTGTAAGAATCGAAGACAACCTAAGAGGGAGGGTGAATTAGGTTATCTACAAACAAGCCAAGATATGAGTCACCTCCTTTTCTTTTCGACCTAGTTTTCTTTTTCAAGAGGACCTCATTGAAAAGCAGTTGAATGATTAGCACAAATAATTTGTGAGTAAAACAGGTAAGCAATATATATATATGTATGTATATATATATAGCAGGACAGTAAATGAAGGGATGAAAATGCAAACCAAACTTCAAACTTGACTAAATTTGAATAGCACTTTATATATATCAAGTTTCTTCAATATGATCAACTTTCAACCAATCTCTTGTGTACAAATGAGGGATCACTTCCTCCTTGCCTCAAGTCTCACCCGATCAAGCAAGGAAGTTTTACAATCGTACGGATAACCCTCACAAAGCTACACTATTGAAGAAATTGAATCACATTTGAAAAGCTAAAAGGAGATTACACAATTAAGAATACAAATCTTCTTTTTGGAATAGTCACACACTTGAATCACTCAAGATCTGATGTAGATTTAATGTGTAAAAGTTATTTTGAGGAGTTGACTAATCCCTATTTATAGGAGACCAAAAAATTCTTCAATTAATGCTGTCAACGGATAGAAGGTAGTTGGAATGTCAACTAGCCGTTGGTAGTGTCGGACGTCCGGTGCTCTGAATTTCTGCGTCCGAACAAAGACAGTGAGTTCAAGATGATTTCTTGCAATCCTTAGGACATCCGGTTCCCCCACAGTATATGTCCGAAAGTAAACTTGCAAATCCTTCTTTATTTCTTTCGGACGTCCGATGCTCCAGTGTTTTGCATCCGAAGAGCAGCAACATTTGTCGGACGTCTGATGCTATGATTTTGTGTGTCCGAACGAGATCAGTGATCATAGATGTTTTGACACATTACCTTCGGACGTTCGAGTGTGAGTTCTTCATGCGTCCGAAGTTATTCAATGGTTGTCTGCCGTCCGATATGGTTCTTTTGTGCGTCCGACAGCAATTTCAATAATTTGTCAAATCTTGATCCAGTTTTAGCTTCAAGTCTTTGGTCTGGTTTTTGTTCCAAATCTTGAAATGAACTCTTCAAAGTATGTTAGTAGTATCCAATTGTTTTGTAATTATCAAAAGTTATGAACTGAGATATACAGTCGTCACATCGACCCTCTCACCTTACCGGTTCAATTAACGGTTCGAGTTTCAAAACATTGCAAATAGCTAGTGATATAAAACAACTTGAGCTTCAAGTCAATTATGACTTAAGTTGGTCATTAACAACCTGTTAGTAAGCTACAAGGTTAATAAGCCTGAATTATTTCTATACCATATTTATGCAACGCCACTAATCGAGTGGCTTGGAAAATCATTTAAATATTGATAACTTTGAAAACAAACCAATTTAAGAGTGCATTTCCACAATGATATCAATCTACTTATTATTGAAATCAATACTAGATATTAGGGATGGCAATTGGCGGCACCCGTCCCGCGGGCCTAATGGGGCGGGGGTTGGGACGGGGCAAGGGAAATTTTTCAAAACAGGGCGGGGGCAGGAAAGTATACCCTCGCCCTGCCACCCGCTAAAAAAATAAATATATAAATATATATGTATATAATTATATATCTAATATTTAATTTAATTAGTTACAAACTTATCATAATGATATTATTAGTTATATGTATTATATAATGTATATTAGTATATGTAATATAATTGAGATTATCAATTATACTAATAATTATATATGTCTACTAATAGAAATTATTAATTAGTTAAACTAAATTTACTAATACATTTATACTAAATTCCTATTTACACTTAATACAATAACTTTTTTTTCTCAAAAAAAAAAAGCACAAGCACAATAATGAATTAGTGATTGTATTTGTGCTAGAAGTGAAAACTTGACTACTTTAGTTGTATTTATTTCATCATATTAGATTGTATTCAAATAACTTTTGTTTGATTATTTTTATGAGTTTCAATTGTGAAATTACAATAAATAATAATTTGGTGATATGTTGATATTTTAATACTTGATTATTTATTATAACTATAATAAATTTTTATTAGCCCTGCAGGTGCTCCCACCGAGGACGCGGGACGGGGTGGAGTCGGGGGGAATTAGTAAGCAGCGGGGCGGGGTCCCCTGCCCTAACTCCGCCCCGTTGCCATCCCTACTAGATACAATAGGAATCATTTCTTGATTATTTATTAAAATTTAACTATAATAAATTTTTATTAGTCCTGCAGGTGCTCCCACCGAGGAAGCGGGACGAGGCGGATCGGGGGGAATTAGTAGGCAGCGGGATGGGGTCCCCCGCCCTAACCCCGCCCCGTTGCCATCCCTACTAAATACAATAGGAATCATTTTTGCAAAGTTGTAAAACTTAAAAATATGAATGACAAACATCAAAATGCAAATCCATCGAAGTTCAACGAGAAAACCTACAAGAATAACTTTTTGTTACATGTAACAATTAATGTATATGAATGAAGCATGTGATTACTAAGTATCAAATTATTAAAAAAATGGGTGACTGTAATTACACACTATTTATGTTAAACTTGCAATACTAATCAATATTACTAAAAGGATTAATCTTTCCTACATTGACTTTGTATACACTGTTAGCGTTGGATGAATGACAACTATGCAAAATTTGAATTTGAAATTCAACTTTTGTATATATGTCATGAATCAAACAGTGACAGTATATAAACTATCAGTGTATATAATATTTACTTTTATTAAAAAGCTGGTTAGTGTTACCCACAAGGAAATATGCATAAATCCATACCACCGCGTCTTATCAAACACCAATTCATAGTTATCCTTGTAGCTTACTAAATTAGAGATGATAATGAATATAGTATCCACTAAAGAATATCAACTAATATTTTACCGTTCGTTTAAACAAGTGTTGTGGCGACCCCACTTCCCCCTAAGGCGAACCAGAGGGTTGGCGGGGGTCATCTGCCTAACTCTCGCCAGAACTCACGCAAGCAATCTAGCCCAAATCCTTCCGAAGAATAACCTAAGTTATTACAATAACGAATCTCCCAGAATAGATCAATTGCTAAAGCCACATTAACTTCAAAGATAACAGCATTTGAAGATAGCCGATCGACGGCTCTTAAACACCTCACGCGTTATTTACAAGGAGTAAAGTCATACAATCCCAAATACATATAAATTCATACAACGCAAATATATACATACAAACCAGATATCAGAATTAGGGTTTACATTTTTTTAGCTTCAAGTGGCAACCTAAAACAAAGGTACATTGTTTACTTCGAAATACATTACAAACCGCTAAGCGAAGTCATGAAGTTCAAATACATTCATAAGAAAATATAAGCAGGCTCAGATCTCTCAAATGTCAAGACCTGTTAAGGAAAACAAATAAACGTGGGGTGAGCTATAGCTCAGTGGTGCCCCAAAACATGCAATCAAATAAAACAAATAACACGCATTGATTTCAACTAGAGTAAACAAATAGGAAAGCGTGTAACAGCACAAGGTAGGATACAGGGCTCTCAGGAGCCATTCTCCACGAACTTGATCAAAATTTTCCATAGTTGACCCTCCGTCAACTTCCACTACTTACGGTCCATGTAGATCTTATTTTTTTTTTTAACTCCGACCACCAATCTTACCCCTATCCCGGGCCCGAACGCCAAGCGCGAAAATGGTAATACTCGAGTATACCTTAATATAGACTGGTCGAGGGATTCAGCCAACGACGTTACGTCCAACACGTGGTTACTAGGTCAGGATAAGAGGTCCTCCCACCTTTAAGGTGTGGTACATTCCCCTGCCTAGTGATTTAGTACTTGGGATAGGATAAGAGGCCCTCCCACCCTCAGGTGTAGTACATTCCCCTACTCAGTGCTTAGCAAGTGCAAGCAGGATGTTCACAAAAACATTTAACACAAATCACCACTCGAAAGGCTAGTGTGATAAAGTACACACTGCTCACTTGGATGGATCAGAAACCATTTTCCAGTTTTCACATATCAAGTCAAGAAAGCACTTTAATCAAGTAGGCATAGAACAAGCAGGGACACTCACCTAGGAGTGAAGCTCAAAGGTCAAGCTGGGATTCAAAATTCCACGTCCTCGCTATACCCTAGAAAACCAGATTTTAAAACTATAAGTTTTACTATACAAATGCTTGATTTATATACAAGATTATCGGGTTTTATAGCTAGATTATTTTGTCGAAGTAAACAACCATTCTTTTGAAATTAAAACTAGTAAAAATGATAAAACATTCCGTATGGTTTCTTTTAAGAAAAATACTTTTCTTTCTAGAGGAGCAAATAGAACTTATTTATGTCAAATGAATTTTCTTGCCAAACAAGTTTTCTACGCCTTTTGTTTAAAACTATTAAAATCTCGCGTTTGTAACGAGTTTCTCAAAAACAACTAGCCAGGGACAAATTTTAAGGAAAGAACAGAAAATAAAATAATACCTAGGGTTTTAAAAGCAAGTGAAATCATTTTCTAAAAATAATAAAGCTAATTTAAGCCAGGAAAAGAAATAACTAGTTGACAATGTATTTCAAATCCCGAATTTCTCACATGATCGTACAAGACAAATTTTTTTGTAGTTTAATACATAGAGTAAAATATATTCACGTAGCCCGATTTGAAAATACTCAAGTTCACAGGGTCAAAACGAACTTTTCAGATTCCGATTCACAAGCACATTATATCTCAGATTTGCCAATATAGCAAAATTACATTTCAAACAGCAATATCACTAGGGCTTCGACAATTATTAGCCCTAGGTTTCAACAGATTCATTTCTGATAAAAAATAAAACAAATGACCAAGGCTTCGTCAATCATTAGCTCTTGGTTTCAACAAGCTCATATCAGATCACATTTAAACACAATAAATTCAAGGCCTCCAAGAAATTCCATCGACTAAACCGCAAGGGTTTTATCCACCAAGTAGAAATAATAACAAGTAATTCCAGCAGTTAATTTCATCAAAACTTTAATGCTTGTAAAAATCACTCAAATAGCCAAGGGCTTCATCAATCATTAGCCCTTAGCATCCAACAATCATTTCTTATAGCAATTTAGCCAAAATTTCAAATGTTTAAATTTACTAACAGATACATAACACAGGGACAAGATTTGCAACAATATCCTGTCCAAGATTGCAATCGAAATCTCATTATTCATAGACAAATACAGATTAAACATTTTTTTTCCAGAAATTTTTATTCCAAAAACAACTGAAATTTCCAGTTTCACTCCCTTCACAAAACACAAAATTTTTCCAGCAGCCAAATGGTCCTAAATCCAAACTTTCCTCGTTTAAAACATGGTATTAGGTACTCAAATTCGACATGCAAACACTTAGCTAGCTAATTAACATTTCCAGTTCAAGATTAAATTCGAACAACAGCCATAATCCTCAAATTTTCCAGAAATTTTTCCAGCTAGCCTCGGATGATCTTGCATGCAAGCTGATTTCATTTCATTTTTATTTTTCTTGCCTAACCGAGCTAACTATCCTCATGCAAGACTTAAACACCTAGTGTTTAGTTGGAAAATCAAAATTACAAGTTCAGATTACTTTAATTAAGCAAGATTAAGTCTGCCTTTCCTAATCAACTCTCGGCAATTTCTATTTCCTTCCGAATCAGATTTCTTAAGCTATCAATCTCATCATCCGAACGCACAAACAGTACATGCATGCCTTAATCATCTTATTTTTACTTAGTTAAACACAATTGCATGCTTAGATTATCAAGAGATAAATGAATTAATCTCAGCATTATCCCCTTACAGTCTCGGCAAACCCATTTTCTGCGCACATCAGAATTTTCCTTTCCTCAATTACTCATCCGAACACTTAAACATTACATGCAAGCTCCTTAACATCTTCACCTACTTGTAGTTAGTCAGTCTAAGTTCAAGATTTACCTCGAACTGAAGCTTATACGCGTGGCACAAAAGCTGTCAAGTTTCCTCCTCTCTCGGACAGCTTACGCACTCGATGGTTGCAGCTATGGAGTTGCGGTTGGAACTGATGAAGATGGTGACGATCAGCAGCTGGTTGAGGTTAAGAAAATGCAGAAGGAACTCACGCGGTGTTTCTCTCCTTTCTTCCCTCTAGCTCCCGGACAGAACAGAAAAACTGCAGCTCGGGGTTTTCTTTTTCTTACTCTCAGATGCAGCAGGCAGCTCTCTTCTCACGGTCGATACTCACGAGGTAAGGTGGAGTGTTTGAGAGAGGTGATTCGCGGTGAAGAGAGGTTGATTTGTCTCTCTCTCTGTCGATATTATCAAGGTAGCAGCTCACAAGGCTCTCTCTCTCTCTCTCTGTCCAGGGCAGAAGAAGAATGTGAAATGGAGTTGTTTGGTGCTTTGTAGTTGTGGTAGTGGAGATGAGATGGAGATAAGTTGCGGATGAGGGAGTTGAGTGTGCGAGTGGAGAAGAAATGCAGTCCGGCAGAGAATGGAAATATTCTGATTTGAAGAGTGGCCAATGGAGCTCGAATGGTTGCATGGAAATTTTCCGAAATTGTGGAGGCTATTTTAGTCATTTCACATTTCCTCCGAATTTCCACCTAAGACCTCAATTCTAATCTAATTCCCAAAATTTACCCCAAATGTAATTTGAATGCCTAATAATGTACTAATCTTACGAGAGTTCAATTATCGAAATTTTTATTTCCTAAGTATACTTAGTATACTTATATCGATTTTGTTATAATGCTAAGTTCCAATTAACACTTAACCTTATTAGGGATTAAAATGAGCTATCGAAATTTCGAAGAATTTATATTAAGGCATTAAAATTACTCTAACTCAAGAAATATTAATTTAACATAGCGAAACCAAGTATGTTAATATTTTGGCACAATTATATTATTTATTACATAAACATTATCTTTATACTCTTATTTAAAAACAAGTAGTTATAATGCTAGAATTTATTAAAGAATTAAAAATGCAAATGAAATATGCATCGATAATTATATATATTTCAAGGTTCTCACAAGTGTCCTACTAAACCTTAAATAGGTAGTGCTGTGGATTTAAATCCCAAACAACCCTTGAATTAACCATCTGGTACCTTATACTAAAACTTGTCAAATCCTTGTTGAAACCAAAATACATGCATCTGAGAGTTTATTGTCAAAATAACTCTTCTTCCAAAATATATACTCAAAGTAACTTAATTTTAAAACTTATTACCTTTTTTGCCATTTAAGCTGCATATGTGTCAGGATAGAGATAAAGACGTCCTCCATTTCTCTTTCTCATCTAATATTTTCTCCAATTTTCTCTATAAACCTTCCCACATTTTTTTCTTTCGTTATCTTTCCCTTGTCAAACATAATCTAAGAATCCAATCTTTATATTAACAGCATCTAAAAAATATGTTTCGCAAGTCGATAATCTTAAGGTAGATGAAGATTATTCTCGTCTTTTCAAAGAGTAGGAAGGGTAATATAAACAAATATGATAACTTTGAAATTTTTGTAATTGCTTACAATTTTCGTTGCAATTTTTGGTGCAATTTTTGTATTTTTAAAATTATTTTTGAAAAAATATATGTAATAGGTTTGATACATTTAAAAAAATTCGGAGACTAATAATAGTAAGGTCAATAATGGTAAAATTTATTTTAGATAATTATAAGGAAATTGTAAAAGTTATGCAATCTTCCCGTGCCTCTATAATAAAAAAAATTAAAATTTTAGTTAATGTTAGAAACTATAAACTGGATTAGAACTTTCCTTTCTTGTTATCTTACATGGCAATCAGGATAACTAGATGGGAACAATAATATCATTATGGTAATAAAATTTGAAAGTAAATCACATTGAGAATATTTTTTAGTAAGAGTGTTATTTTGGCAAAAAACTCTGCATCTGAATAGTTTAAAAGATCTCGAAACTAAGTTTTGTTAAAATTGAAATTTTAATGTACAAAAATAAAAACACTCCATCAGAACAAAAACACAAACTATAATTATGTTCCAACAATCTAGCCACATGCAACCTTGAACAAAAGTAATGCTTCAAGGATGGTGCTCTAAATGGTTAAAATGAAATAAGACCAACAAAATGATACAAGAATCTATTAAAACTCGACATGTATATATTTTTTCCTCTACCCGAGGTCATGAAGTCACCAACATCCGAACCTACAAATCAGAAAATATTGAATATGTAGGGTCTGTTTGATTGGAAGTAAAATGTTTTCCTTGGGAAAATATTTTCCGTGGAAGTAATTTTCCATGAAAATCATTTTCCTTTCATCATTTTCAGGTGTTTGGTTAACTTATTGAAAATATTTTCTTACTTCATTTTTTTGGTGTTTGTTTAACTTTTGAAATATTTTCACTTTTATCTCTATTTTTATTTTCTACACATTATAACTACATACTTCTTCCCATGCAAAATAAGAAAATTTATCTTATTGTTTAACATTAAAAAATCTTGGAGAAATGTATATATGAATAAAAAATATCTCCTTAAGCAATAAACAAGTTGCTGGTCATTTAGTGTCAAATATCAATCACATGCAATGCTTATTGTGACATATATCTTGCACTCTCACTGTTGAAAGTTTCTCTAGAAAAGAATGTCCCTATTATACATAATTAATTACTAACATAGAATGAGCAGGATGAGATTTTTTTTTTTTTTTTGAATATACTAGGATGAGAGTTGGGTTGGGTTGGGTGGTACGAGGGAGGGAGTGTAAGGAAGAGGTCTTGGGTTTACACAAAAAAAAAAAAGAACATACTACAAGATGTTTTCAGTAAGTTTGGAACATACTACAGGCGGGATGCATGCATTTCGGAAAACAACTTCAGTAAGTTTGGAAGGGAAGTTGTTTTCCATAAGATGAGTGAAAATATTTTACATAGGAAAATGTTTTCAATAACTTTTGTGCAACCAAACACGGGAAATTAGGAAAATATTTTCTTGGAAAATATTTTCACCCGAAACAAACGGACCCGTAGTCAAAAGAGCAAAATATATCCTCTGTTGACTACGCAAATTAACAAAGGAAAAAAAAAAGGAAAGAAAACTATCGGCATATCAAGCCCATTACAATATGTTACTATGGCTGTTCACACTTAGGGAAAAATCGAATAACCGATCGATCCAATTCAGGTCGGAAATCGGATATTGGTAAAACGTAATTCCGAAAAATTTATTAAAATCCAATCTTAAAATTTGATAAAAAATAGTTTGGGAATGGATATTGAAATTCAATTCTTGAATTCCCGATTATCGACTGAATTACCAAATTTCATATATAAATTAAATATTTTAGGGTCTGTCTATTTTAGGTGTCATAATTTTGGAAATATAAGATTAATTAGAAAAAGTAAATAAATACAAGAAAGTGTAGATAAGATTAAATAGGAAAAATATGTAAATGCAAGGAAAGATAATAATTGTTAGAAGATATACGATAAGATTAATAATTGTTATATATATGATAGGCTAGATGAATGTTAGATATATTAACGAATGTCCTATAGTTATCCGTTAGAAAAATCTAATATTTTATATATTTCATCCTTGCTAATATATCATATTGCATATTAATGTATTAGTCAATAGTGTCATGAGTTATAATTTATTCTTATAAACAAACATGTGATATTAAAAGCATATTAATTACTCCCTCCGTCCCATTGATAGTGTCATACTTTCCTTTTTTATCCGTTCCAAAATGATTGTCACTTACTAAAATTGGCAATGAAAACTCTCACACATTTCCGCTCCATACCCTTCAATGTGACAGCCTTTTCTTATCTTTTAGTGGGCCCAATTATGCACTTCCCAAGTACCAACACTGCACCTGATAGTTCGTGATTCTCACATGAAATGCAAACAACAATCGTGCATGACACTTTCCCCCTAAAGTAGTGTGGAGACTTTTTATTCTTTTGGGTCCCACATGTCTTATCACAACTTATGGCCCTTTTATCATTCAATCACGTATGGAAACATTGAAAGTCAAGGGGTATTGCCGGAACCAATGTTTTCAGAACCGGACCGGACCGGCCGATTCGACCGGTTGGACCGCGAACCGGCCATGTCACCGGTCCGGTCTAATGCTAAAGCCGGAAGTTCATGGAGAACCGTTGAAACCCGGACGAACCGGACGAACCGTGCGAACCGTTAAGAACCGCGAACCGGCGGTTTTTTAAATTTTTCAACAAAATATCAAGAATGGTGTAGCTAAGATTCGAACCTGGGTCTCCAAATTTAAATATGACAATCTTACCGCTAGACTATACTTAAGTTTGTTGAGAATTCTACTTGACTAAAAAATATATTAAAACATCAAGTTCTTCTCTTATTTTTTTTTTCAATTTTTTCTTCTTAACCATTTTTAACCCAAATATCCACAACAAGATTTTCTCAAGTCTTCACCATTATTATCAGGTTATTATCTTTAGCAGATTGTAAACAAGTTGAAAATTTCAACTTTTCTTGTTTTCCAACATTTTAGTAAGTTTAATTTTTTTCTTTTCAAGGTTTTTTTTTTCTATATTATTATCTTTAGTTGATTTTTTGCATTTTCTTCTTTTTCCCCTCAATTTTCATATGTTTCCCTCATTTTTGTTTTATTTTTATTCGATTAATTAAGGATGAAATTTTTGCAAAAGTAGTGCACATCCGTGTAGGAATTGGGTAGGAATTACAAATAATAACATTGGGTTGGTCAAAAATATGGTAGTTGGCACATAATCGAAGCTATTGATAATTGAATTTAAAATAATTAATGGTATAAGATCATTGAATTTAATATAACATGTTAATTAGTAATGTTTAGTAGCAATTAATTTTTTATGTGTTTAACTGTATATTTGTTTTTCAAAAATTTTTAGTTTTTTTTTAGTTTGAGCAATTATATTTATATTTTTATAATAAAATTTTAACTTTTTCAGCTTAAGTTGATGAAATTGTAAAGGTGGTGTGGTTGCTTTTCATGCCACTGATAAAAGTTTGCTATTCAAATAGTTTGTCTTAACTTGAACTCTTTTATGGATTTTTTTAAGGGTTGTAAAAGAATTTCAATATTTAATTTATTTATTTTTTGTGTTTTTATTTGTGATAATTGGTGCACATTTGGATTGTATCTATTTATGTTTATAATGAATTTATGAAAACTTGTGGTGAATTATGATATTTTAATTATATTTATCATTCCATGTTTTGTGTATAACTTTTAGAAAATTTATTATTATCATAACTTAAATTAAGTTATGTTGGTAAAGTTCAGGTGTAGAATGAAACCTGCTTAGTACTTAACACTAAAAAAAAAAAAAAAAAAAAAAAAAAAAAAAAAAAAAAAAAAAAAAAGTGAACCTTTGAACCGGCCGGTCGGACCGGTCGAACCGCTAACCGGCCACCTCTCCGGTTCACTGACCGGTCCGAGTTTAAAAACATTGGCCGGAACTTAAACACAAATCATTTAAAAGTCTTGCACTGTTGATAAAAATTACAAGTTTCGAAGCGCGACACACTTTTTGGGACGGAGGGAGTAACATATTAATAACTTTTATATTTTTAACTACATATTAAATATACTAAACTAATTCATATTAGAAAATCAATCTAAAACTTTTGGACGGTAACTAGATATTGATCTTCTTAAAAAAAATGAAATTTTTTTTTTTATTTTTTACCGAATTACCGATTGCCGACCGGCCCTGTCTACCAGTACACACTAAACACTCAAAAACTGCCCGTTTAAACATCTCTAACAAAAACGACTGGGCCTTAGGAAGTGGGCGAACCATACAATGGCTATTAGCCTTCGGTACTTGCGAACTCAACATCAAACACTTGGTAGGCATTACTTTCATTTCAACTATTCCACCAAAAATCCCACAAATAAAGCCGTCCCCCTGCTCTGGGACTACAGGGAATCCGGTTCCACGGCTCAGGAAGCAGTCACAGTCCAATTACATTCATGGGGTCGCGGCGCCTCCGGCCAACTCGGTGGCGGAATTGAAGAAATACGAATATATCCAGCTGCAGTTGCGTCCCTTTTGCTGCCACCTTCATTTACTCTGTCTTCCCCCATCCCAGGTCGCCTTTCGGTGTCGGAATCATCAGCTGAGAATGAGAATGAGGTTGTTAAAGTAGGTATTTCTTGTGGGCTTTTTCATTCGGCATTGCTGGTTAATGGGCAGCTGTGGATATGGGGCAAAGGTGATGGTGGCCGCCTTGGCCTTGGCCACGAGGAACCCGTATTTGTTCCTACTTTGAACAGTCATTTGGGGTCCAATTTGGTTAAATGTGTTGCTCTCGGTGGCGTGCATTCGGTTGTTCTCAATTCTCTTGGGCAAGTTTTTACTTGGTCAGTAGTCTTTTTTCTTTATAATCAGTTGACGAGATATTGGTGGTTGGATTCATTGGTGTTGTTATTGTTCAATTGTTTATGTACAAAAAAATTATTAGGGGGTGTTAAATTGATAGAACATAGAAACTGGCATCCACAGTTTTTGGGTGGTCTTCTATATTGTACATAGTATTGATGCACTTGCTCATGTCATAAAAAGAAAAAAGGAAAAAAAATTGCCACAACGGTTTCAATTTTCCTGTTTTCCATTTCAGTGAAGTAAAAGTTCTCTGGTTGGTCTTTGATTTGTGTAAATGCGAATTGGAAACTTTGATGATTAACATCATATGTTTCTAAAGCAGGGTAATAGTAAAGGGCAGAAAGCAGAGCAAATAGAAAAGTTAGTATTTGATACTGAATGGTGAACTAAAAGTCTTAAACGTGGCCTTTTGATATGTCAAACGTACCATCAAATGGTTAAAACAATGACCATTTCAGTTAGATTTTGTCCCATTCAATCTCTAATTTTCACTCGTTCAATCTAGTTGTACTATAGTAATTGAACTCTTGTAAATGTTTGCATTTCTGTCATTGTTGCTTATGGTCTCTGGTGAATCTCTGATTTGTGTCAGTTGATTATGTTTTGTTTTAAAATGGAAGTTTGCAGGGGCTATGGTGGCTTTGGTGCTCTTGGACATTCTGTTTATCACAGGGAGCTGCTCCCTAGGTTAGTTGAAGGTCCTTGGACTGAAGAAATATATCATATTGCAACAAGCGGGACACATACAGCTGCTATAACAAAATCAGGTTAAATGTCTGACAATGTGTGCATAATCCAGTCTGGTTGATTCCAAAGCTAATTAGAGTTCGTTATGATTTTATTTCCTGTTACAGGCTTTCTTTTAGGGGCTTAATATAGGTAAATTGGTTATTAGAATTTCCTGAAGCTTGTATGATTCCTGAATTTCATCGTGAACATTGTACAGTTTATTTGATGGCTTTAACGTCCAAGATTCTTAATGTGTCAGTGATTAGTTAGAAATGCATCTTTTAAAGAACCAATGACACATCTAGTTTCTTGTACTGACTACATTTCAGAAGTTCATAATGGATTTATGCTGGATATACTTTAACTGGACTATGTCATTCTGAATCTGCAAAAAGATACGATATCTTTAAATAGTCCATAAAATATCATTAAACTCTAATTCTTCCATGACATATTGATTATAGCAACTTAAATATCACATTTTCAACTTATGTTCTGGTGCTCCCTAGCCTCATCCAAAGCGCAGTAGAGATCCTCATGAAAACTTTAGGGATTGTTTTAGCATTTTGATGGGCTTTGGGACGCACATATCAGGATAAGCAAGATAAGATAGAAAATGCTGGAAAAAATCAACAGGTTGCTCGAATTCCAGTAAAAGAACTTTCTTTATAATAGTTTGGTGCTCTCATCTAGGTCAAACAAATAGGTGTCAGAGCGTCTGAATCTATTTGTAGCATGCTTTTTAGGTCTATGTTCCTTAATTGCATTCCTAATATAAATCCAAGCAGGTGAGCTGTATATCTGGGGTCGAGATGAGGGGGATGGTCGACTGGGCCTTGGCCCTGGTCGTGGTCCGAATGAAGCAGGTGGCCTAAGTATACCCTCTAAAGTAAGAGCACTTCCCATGCCTGTAGCTGCTGTTTCATGTGGTGGTTTTTTCACGATGGCATTGTCAAAGGAGGGCCGACTTTGGAACTGGGGAGGTAACAATTCAACCACCTCTATTTTTCTCCATTTCATGCACATAACTAAATGCATCAATACTTCTTAATATTAATCGGTATTAAAACATATTTTTGATTCATCAGACAGAGATTGTGGATTGTATATCTAAACTGAAGGCTAAATTTGAGCTCATTGCCGAAATTTTACTTGTCTAAAGAGCCAAAGAGAAGTGTTTAAGTCAATATTGATGTATATTTTGGCTTGTGCAGCTTTTATTTGTATTTATGATCGAATTTTGAAGGACATAGAAGGTAATTTTCATGTCAAATATGTAAAACATGCTATTCAATAATCAATGGCTCAGATTGTGGAAATTTCGGAATGTACTTATGTATTATACTGAAGCAATAACAGAAACTTTATTTCTCCTATTATCGAGAGTTAGGAAAGATAAATGTCATCTGATATTAGTTTAGGGGATTTTAGGCCTTCTTTAACTTGGAAAGGAAGTTGTATATGTCTCTAAAGTTACTTTTGGAGTTGTTTGCAATTATGAAGAGGTGATGCTAAGGAACACTCTCTGTAGAAAAATGTCTGAAGTTTTTTGGACACTTCAGATTGCAAATCCAGTAGTATTGGTTATCTGGTAGAAGGTTTAGCTGGTGCTGTTGTTGACTCCACTTTGTTTTACAAGGCGGTTTACAAGTTTATTTGGCTGTCAATGTAGGAACAATATGTTTGACCTGCACTGTCAGTGAAGTAAAACTGTAGCATATACCCAGTGGAAATGCTAAAGTCCTCTAATACCCAGTGGCACCTTTTTTTAAACCAGTACTATTGCAGTGCAATACTTATTCTGCATTTGTGATTAGCTTCATATCCTCTTTCATTTCCACACTTCAGTTCTATTCAGCTAGTTTGCTAGTTCTACAGCTCCTTTTCAGCAACCTTCAGATATATGTGGGTTTTATAGTGGCATTCGAGTGAAAATAATTTCTGGGTTATTGCACTCGCATTGTACTTGAAGTTTTGGTCCAAGAAAAATCTAGTAAAGCATGTATTTTTTGTGTGAATTCCATGTGGTTGTAAATATTTTTAAGGAGGCATATGTAGGTTGTTCAAAAGTTTTTCTGTCTGACGGTGAAGATTTGGGGTTCACAAATTACCAAATCTGGGGAAGCGAAAAAATCCACCAGCCTAAGACCTTTGTGTATCCTCTGCTGACCTCTTTGCCACCTTCAGTTCATATATGGTCTGGTATAATAATTGTCGTTCCAAGTTTTCTGTCAGAATCTTGAGTGTTTGTTCCTATCTGTTTTAGAAGGGACTGATTATTGTAATTGTTGGAGAATATATTGTATCAAAGAAAATGGAAATGTTAAGGAATTTCTTTTGACATTTTACAGTTCCTCCTGAGGACCAACAAACTGGTCTTTTCTGCAAGCATGGAGTGCATATCAAGTTTTAGCTATATTGATCCTGCTTGACAATGTAAAGTTAGCACAAGCTGTTAATGCAAGAATCCTCATATCTTTGTTTCTCAGCAAATTCGAATTATGAGCTTGGACGAGGTGATAAGCTTGGTGGTTGGAAACCGCAACCGGTTCCTAGTCTCAAAGATGTTCGTATAGTCCAGATAGCAAGTGGTGGATATCATTCCATTGCTTTGACTGGTATGGTTATGAGAATCTCTAGGTTCTTATGCACACATATGCAAGAATCTTACTGCTGATTAACAATTTCAGATAAAGGAGAAGTATTTACATGGGGTCATGGTGGGCATGGTCAGTTGGGTCATTCTAATATTCAAAACCACAAAGTTCCTTTGCGCGTTGAGGCGTTAGCTAATGAGAAGGTGACCTATGTTGCTTGTGGGGGCTCATCATCAGCAGCTATAACTGGTAATATTAGCATTTGCAATTTAAGCATGTGTAGTCGTTGTCTTAAGATTTTTCATTTTCTGTTGCCTTGCAACTGTTCCTCCTGTTCCTCAGCACATCGCTTCTCCCTTTTACTGTCTTCTTCTCTTACAATCAGAGTTGGCCTCTTCTTCTACCAGCTGCTTTTTCTCTCTCTGTGGTTGCATAAGGAGATTTTGTTCAAGGTGGTAAAAGCTAGTCTGGTCCTTTATATTTTGGATTAAATAGGAGCATAAATTATTTCAAATTTCACCCCTGCTAAACTTGTGAGGATTTTCTGTCCGTGGTGCTACTACCATGATGGGTTTATGTGCTTATTACCTGCCTTGGTAGCTCGATATCAATAGGTGCTACCTGAAAATTCCAGAGCAAGGAGTGTTATGAAGACAGCAGAAGTGGATGGAAGAGGACCGAAGCTAACATGCTTTTCTTTCTTTTTGTAATTTCTTCTGAGGAATGAGAAGTGTGAAGAATAAAGTCGAGTACAAGCTTACTCCTTTATTACCATAAAACAGTGATGAGTATTGTTGGCTTTTTATTGTCCTCTCATGGGAATGTTTATGCTAAAATCTATTTGTTACTGCACAGATGAAGGCAAGTTGTACATGTGGGGAAATGCCAAGGATTGTCAACTAGGGATTCCTGGACTTCCAGAGGTGCAACCGTCTCCTGTTGAAGTTAAGTTTCTCACCGAGGATGATGGATCAACGATTGACAAGGTACTTTCTATTGCGATTGGTGCTTCGCATGTCATGTGTCTGGTTACAAGGTCAAATAGCTGAAGATCAATATCCTCTCCGGCATGCTTCAAGCTCTTTCATATGTCAGAAAGCTCGAAGAGGTATTGCTTGAAAATTACTAGGAATTCATTCGTAGGAAGCATCAATTACATTCTCTGGGGTGAAGCAAGTATCATCCATATATGCCTAGTGCTAACTCTACTTTGGGATAGTCGCAGAAGATGCATCCATATTATGAGAATGCTTTCTGCCTCTGTTAAGCTAACTTTAGCCTGCCAGACTACATATAGAGGAGCTACTGGAATTGCTACGACACATGGAAAACAGTTACAGCAACTTTGGTCCTCTTTTAGTCTTTCGATCTTTAGTGAAGCTATGAAGACGTTTGGGAAGATTTGAATTTCCTAATGTTGTGTGTAATGTTTTGGGCAGAAGTGGGATTTACCAGTGTACGCTAATACTTGAATGAAGTTTTACGCTTCCATTATCTGGAAAATTGATTCGTGAAATTATAGATTGCTGATGCTGCAAAATAGGACCAGTTTTGCCTGAGTTAAGAGCTCTGCTCCGTCTCTCCCCAAGAGATTTAAGAAGCGCCGGAGAGAAGGGGGATTTCAACTTAAGACGTGACGAGTTTTAGAATCTCAACCTTAACTACTAAATCAAGTCAAGAATTTCAACTCAAGACGTGACGAGTTTTAGAATCCCAACCTTAACTACTAAATCAAGCCTTCTTGACGATGCGTGCCTGTCATATTAAGGATGCTTTGATTTGCATGATGCATGTGGTGGCAATTTTGTCAGAAGGAATCCGTTGCATATATGAATATTGATCTTTTATTTCATATTAAAGAGACTATTTTTAATTGATATTCCCAAATTATGAACTCCTTTTAAGCATTGACTTCAAGTTAAAGTCGTGAACATCGACTTAGTTGGGGCGGAGAAAATTAAGAACAAAAACAACAGCTCAACGCCTATCAGTTAATAAACCAACGACCATAATCAATTCTCTCTCTGTCGTGTTCTTTTCAGTTTCATCTAATTATTTGGGCTTTCACTTCTTGATATATTCTTCCCTCCAATGAGGTTTCTGTCCTTCTTTTCTTATCTTCTAAGCAAGCAGCCCACTAAGGAAAAATCAAATCAAAAGATGGAGACACATAACGCTTTTGCTTCTCTGAAGTTTCAAAATAATCAAGGTTTAAATGTGGTTTACTAATTACTAAATATGTCACCTACAATAAAGGATATTGACCAGAATGGAGGTTGGTTGGGAAGAAAGTTTGGTAACCAATAGCAAGAGTTAAGGAGGTTGAGAAGCAAGAAGAGAGGAGAGGCGAAGACTTTAAAGTCCATCACCAATTCTCCTACTCCACTCATTCTTTCCTTTTTTTTTTTTTTTTTGGGTTTCTTTAGATGTAGTTATTTGAGCCTTTAACCTTTAAAATTTTTTATCTTATTTTTTTATTTAACCCAATCCATGTCATTGTAGTGTACTCCTAATTTCATGGAGAGAGAAACAAAGAACATACATATGATTATGGTTTTATTTTCATTTTTGTAAGGACCATCTATTCTTGTTTAAATAAAATGGGAACCTGGTAATTCCTTGTTAAAAACTGGCTCATTGTATGATTGACTCAATTGTCTACCTTCAAGAGATGGACTTTTATAATTTGGGAACATCAATGAAAATGATAATAGTATTTAAATATAATTGAAAATATCCATATTTATATAAATAAACTGAGAAAACCACAGTCAAAGTCTCAGTGAACTCAATAATAGGATTTTTGGTGGTTACACTAATTTATTTTGGGTAGCCAATATGAAAGTATTAGATAATTGACAAAATATAGTGAAAATCGTTCAAAACATCACTCACATTTTACAAAATGACTTTTTTCGTCCCTTACTTTTAAAAGTATGATTTTACGTCCCCTACAAATTCATATTAGTCAAATTTGGTTCCTATTTAGGTTTTTGACTAGTTTTTTTGTCGGAATCCATTACGTGCTTGTACGAGATCATTTTTTAAGGGCAAATTTATCAAATCAAATTTTACACAATTCAATCTATGATCCCTTATATTTCACAAAATGCATTTTTTTGTCCCTCACATTTCACAAAATGAATTTTTCCATCCCTCATATTTTACAAAATAAATTTTTTCATCCCTTATTGATCATGTGTATGAATAATTTTTTTTTAAACTCATGTATGTATCTATTTGATTTTACATGAACAATATGAGTGGCATGCATATATCTACAATTAGCCTATTTAGACGAAATCAAATAGATATATGTTACACACTATTCATATATATGTTCAATGAGGGATGAAAAATTCATTTTATGAAAATATGAGAGATGGAAAAAATTCATTTTATAAAATGTGAGGGATTATGGATCGAATTATATAAAATTTGATTTGACAATTTTATCCCTAAAAAATAATCACGTACAAGGCACGTCATGAATTGTGGCAAAAAACTAGTTAGAAACCTAGATAGGAACCAAATTTGGCCAATGTGAATTTGTAACGAACGTAAATATGAGACAAAAATTAGGAATGAAAAAAAGTTATTTTATAAAATATGAAAAACGTTTGAAGGATTTTTCCTAAATCATATTTGGGCGAACACTTTGCAAGACAAGATTTTGGACCTCTATGAAATTTTTGATACAAACCGGATCCACATGAACTGTATGCCACAAAAATGCAGATTTCATGGGTGGAGTTCACATGGGGCTTGCCATGTGTGAGACCCATAAGACACTTTCATAGGCATGTGGGGAAACAACCACAAGCGTTCATAGGTCACATAATGCAAAAATTTGAGTGTAAGGCTAAATGCACGTCACATAATCTCGACAGAAGTGACATGTACAAGTAAACTACAACAACTTACCACCCGTTCGGTACAAATTACGAAATGACAATGGTGATGGATACCAAAATTCCAGAATCATTTGGATGATTATTTGGATGATTTATTTGAGATAATTAGTATAATACTTTTTATGATGTGATGTATGTGAGATAAAAAGGTGATTGAAAAAAAAAAAGGTGATTATAATTTGTAAAGTAAATTATTTTATTTTAAATCTTGTTTGTCCAAACACACCCGATGGATTTTGGTAACTCCTTTTAGTTTTTTTGGTGTAATCTCCGTCAGGAATCAGTTTTGGGGTGTATTTTTGTTTTTTTTTTTTACTCGATCAATCTCCTTCTTCCTTTCTCTGTATTTGTTTTCATAGCAAACTCCCTCTTTCAGAACTACTGTCCAATTCCACCTCTACTTCTAATGGCCAAATCCGCCACCAATTAAGGCATCTCTAGCCCTTCTCAAATTATGATCAAACTGCAGATTAGCATATTAAAACAATTCCTCCATTGGGAAGAGTAGGAACTAGGGGTACAAACGAGTCGAGTAAAATCAAATTTGCCCTAATCGGTTCAAGTCTCAACTTAGTTTTGTGAACCTCAAACTCGAGTTTGAATTAGACGAGCTCTCAATGCAAAACTCGAACTCAAACTTAAAAATAAATAAAATAATAATTATTTTATTTTTTAAAAATAAACAAAATAATAATTATTTTATTTTTTAAAAATAAATAAAATAATAATTTTTCTTAACAAATAATAAAATGTTAGGAATATAGATTAATCTTTCCTATGCGTTGAATAAATGACAAATATGCAAAATTTGAATTTAAAATTCAATTTTTGCACATATATTATAGATCTAATGGTGATAGTGTATACATTGTCAATATATATGAAATTTTACATGTATTCTAGGAATGCATGTAATTTTATTATTAAAAAAAAAATAATAAAAAAAATATATATATATATATATATATATAACCGAGCCGACTTGCGAGTTAACGAGTTAAGTATTTTTGAACTCGAGTTCAAGTCGAGTTCGGACTTGCGAGTAGTTCAATTCGTTTACAACCTTAGTAGGAACTTAATTAATATAACATAAAATAACCCATAGAGCATGAGCCAAGCTTATAAAAATAAACACCAATTGCACCGAAGTTGAAACATGTACCAGAATAGATTTAGGCCCTAAACTAAACCCACGATGACCACCATTATGAAATCTTCGTTGCTATGTTGTTGTGCTCTTACACGTAGTAACTCGAAGGGGCCAAGGAGAAGGGACATTTTATGAGAATTTCTGGAGTGATGGGCCGAAAAGAGAAGGGGATATTGATAAGGGAAGGTGCCAAAGAGAAGGGGAAATCGACGACAACATCATGACATTGACGAGGACATCCCGACGGTGAAGAGAATGGATATATCAATGGAGAAACTTGGAAAAGATCTGCTGTTTTACTTTTTTTTTTTCTTTTTATTTTAGTTTGCACCTCAAATTCATTTTTTTTTTTGTCGCAGCGGTAGAAGTCCTATAACCTAATCTATTTTGACCCACAGGGAAGGGGAGGGAGAGTCAATATGAGTAGAGACTCCATCGAAAAAAGCCAACTAAGGCTGCTACCTAGAATAACAATTTGGTAGGTTGAACCCTAACCTCCCACCCCACCAAGAGAGGTGGTAGCCACTGAATTAGAGCTCTGTGGTTCACATTAAATTCGTTAATGGGCTTGAAAGTGCCAAATTTGGTCATAATGACCGTCGCCAAGTTTTAGGTTTTTGATAGTGATTGATGCATAACCATACAACTCAGCCAAACACCATGGATGGATACGAATACCAACCATACCCATTGAGGAGTGTCAAAACCCATTAACCAAATGGGTGGTTTCATTCTTACTATGAAAGTAGTTCCTAACCCATTAAGAAACTAGTTCTTAATGTGAAACTATTATGAATTAATTTCAATACATATTTGTTTGTACCTATGAGAGAAATTATTGTGAAAATAACAAAGAATGCCATATGTTAAGTGGATTTTTATCAAGAAATAATGAGTATTGGTTAAATATTGAAGTCGTAGAAATTATAAGTTTTGAATTCAAATCTCACTATCTTCTGTTTGTTTTTTAAGTCTCACCCCTCTCTCGTGGAAAAAAAAAATCTAAAAAAAAGTATTGATTAAAGTGCTGTCATGAAAAGTTGAGGGGAGAGACTGCAATTCAAAAGTATATAGGATTTAGTACAATTAAGCCTTAAAAAATTATAAAAAAATACAGGATTTATATGCGTGGCATGGAGACAACTTTCTGTAACTCAACATCCTACAGAGCAAACAGAAAATCTCCATCCTCGAGAGGGAGACCAGTTGGTCCTCCTTCTCATGGCCTTCTTTCTTTTCGTTTTGTATGTAATAAGTAAAGTTTTCTAATGATAGTCTTCTTCTCTTTTAGAATTACCTAGAAATAATTTTCTTTTCTTCTAGGGATTCCTAGTAAGAGTTTTCTCTAAATTTTTATTTGTTTCGTTAGATCTGAATTTTTTAGGTCCGTTTTGTTTTATCTCATCATAATATTTTAGATTAAAATTGTTAATTAGCAGATATGGCAGTTGGAAGTATGCAAAGATTTTCCTGGAATTATAGCGATTCATCTGACGTTTTAGTGTATTAGAGTTTCACAATGTAATTTTTATTTATTTTTCAATTATGCATTCTTCATATCTTTTGTACCTGTGCATTTATGATGCAATTTTTGCTATTAGTACAAATTTCAGCATTTAATGAATTTTTGATGTGTTTTATCAGAAAAGAATATTATAGAACACTTGGATAGCATTTTAAGATTTAAGGTTAATTTAATTTATCCCTCTAATATATACCTAAATTCTCAATTTATTTCCTGATATTTTTTATGCCACTTAATCCTTGATAGGATAAAATTACCCATTAGATGTGTATATATGTTAATCTTGCCTAATATTAGGGGATCAGTGAGTGTATACATGTGGTAGGTTAGGAAAGTATATCAAGGATGGTTATAATTTTTTTTATATACTTTCCTTATTTAATCTTACCTATCCCTTGTATTTATTTAATTTTCCTAATTAATCTTATATTTTAAAAAATATAAGACCTGAAATACATTTTAACAAGTGGCCGTAGGGCACCCGTTAGACAAACCATTTTTATTTTTGCAGATATTACATTAGTTTGTAACTCCTTTATTTGTTAAATTCTTCTTAACATATTTCTGGATGTCCATTCTCTAGCTGCATGAAGAAACTATAAATATGGTTTCTTTATAATTAGTAAATTACCAATCAATTATATTTTAATTAATGTCATCCACTTTTCAATCTGAGAAATTAAAGCAAAAATTTTTATTCCATATCCTTATAATTAGAGAATTCAAAATAAATGATTCTTGTTTACAATCACGTTCACGCCGATCATTTGAACATCCTTTTTTTCCTCCAATAGATTTTTTCTTACTAGATTATATTCTTTACCATTTTTTAAAGTAATCATATATTTATGTATTATCTAACAAAATCTACTTTTCTTCTTTGGTACTTTACTACCACAGAGTAGAGGATCAAAATTTAACCAAGATCTAAGATTAATTAAGAAAAGAAAGAAGGAAAAAGAAAAAGAAAAACTTAGCGTATTAGAGTGGTAGTTTTATCTCTTAGAGGAATTAAGAGAGATCAAATAAAGTTTAGAGGATAAATTGCAAATTTGACTATATCATAGGAGGAATTTTTGTGACTAACCCTAACATGTATGATTTTAATTGTGGTATACCTTTCAAGGTTTGGAAATTTTAATTGGGAAAATCTATAAATAACGACCGACTAAATTAAAGAGGGTCAAACATATTTTCAATCTCAATATATTTTCTTTCTCTTTTAACGACTATTTTTAGATTTGAGCCTAAAATTATTAGTCATCCAATTCACTTATAACATGTTGTGTAAAGACTAATCAAGTTTACATAAATAAACAAAAAACCTAAATCAGTTTGTTATTAAATCACTTTAAATAACAAACTTACACGCATTCTTTTCTCACAAAAATGGCCCAAAATACTCTACTTGATTTGCTTGCTTCAAGAAACCAAAATTAAAAAAAAAAACCCACAATTTTTGTATCAAATATCAACCGCAGTGTCAAGGCTCAAGAATTTTGCCAAGGAAACTAGTAGAAAGTGTCCACCCAAGGGTAGATCTACATACCTAGGATGGCAATGGAGGCACGTGCGGTCACCCGCCCCCGCGGGGGGCTAATAGGGAGGGGGTTGGGGCGGGGGTGGGGGGAATTTTTTTTCCCCTGCTTAGAAACGAGGCGGGAGCGGGGGAGTGTACCCCCGTCTCATTCCCCACCCTGCCACCCGCTTTAACAAAATAAATATATGTATATAATTATATATAATTTAATTAGTTACAAATTTATGATAATGATATTATTAGTTATATGTATTATATAATATCTATTAGTATATATATAATATAATTGATATTATTAATTATACTAATAATTATATATGTGTACTAATACAAATTATTAATTAGTTATACTAAATATACTAATATATTTATACTAAATCCCTAATTACACTTAATACAATAACATTTTTTTCTTAAAAAAAGCACAAGCACAATAATGAATTAGTGATTGTATTTGTGCCAAAAGTGAAAACTTGACTACTTTAGTTATATTTATTTCATCATGTTGGATTGTATTCAAATAATTTTTGTTTGATTGTTTTTATAAGTTTCAATTGTAAAATTACAATGAATAATAATTTGATGATATGTTGATATTTTAGTACTTGATTATTTGTTAAAATTTAACCAAAATAAAATTATATAATAAATTTTTATTAGGCTCGCGTGAATACCCGCGGGAGAAGCGAGACGGGACGGGGGATGGAGCGGGGGCAGGGGGAGTTTGTAGGCCCCGTTGCCATCCCTACACATACCATTATAAAACTCTTCTTTGGACCAGGCACATTTATTATCCATGCATGATGCATCCTCTTCGGTAAAAGGAAACATCAATTCTTTAGCTGAATAAGACAATTCAGATAATCATTTTTTTTTAAAGTTAGAGATAAGCACCATGCAAAAGCAAATATAAACATCTCAAACTTTTTCTCTAAATGCCACTAGGTTCATCATTCATGCAACTGCAAAGTCTGTGACCCCATTTCATTTAATTCTCCCCTCTCAACTAACCTTACCAACAGCCACTCGTTTCTTTTGCTGCATGACACTCTCATGAATCCCCCCTGTCCTCCTGTCATCTAAAAATAGCCGAATAGTTGCCGCACCGCCTATTGAACCCAAACATCAATAAAAAGCAGAGAAAAAAGGGTACATACATATGCAAGTCATTAAGGAAATAGAAGTGAAGCTTAGTTATTTGAGTGATCATTAGGGTATCTTATTGAATGAATTTGTTATGCAGTTGTTGAGATATTAGCACAACTTTTGCTAGAGATTAAAGGGTTTTTTGAAGCTATGGAGATAGAGGTGGCGAGTGGTAGAGGAGATGTAGAAAGAGGGGTGTGGAGAAATGGTGGAAATGATGGTCACAAGGGTGCAGCATACTTGGTTTGGGAAGATTTGACAGTGGTTTTGCCAAATTTTGGGAATGGACCGACAAAGAAGTTGCTTTATGGGCTTCATGGCTATGCTGAACCTGGTAGAATCATGGCAATTATGGGTCCTTCCGGTTCTGGCAAATCCACCCTTCTTGATTCCTTGGCAGGTTCTTCTCTATTCCTATAATTTGGCAAATTTGATACTACTACACTTACCATGCATGATGTAATAACAAATTCAGTAATTGCTATGGTGGGCTTTATGTGTCCGAAATAATAATTTCTATATAACGATATGGAAGGAATTAAGAAAGGTCATGTAGTTCTTGAATTTACCTATTGAAAGGCATCAAACCATTGGAAAAATGAAAAAAGTTTTCTTGTTTTACACCTCTACTCAATTGGAACTTGCTAACATAAAACTGTTTTCTTAGGTTTATGCTCGAATTTGTTTTCTCTTCTAAATATAACACTACTTCTTGCTCGGAATGGAACTTCGCCTGCCAATATTTTGATAGTGGCAAGTAGCTAGGAACAAATCCAGAAAACCAGTTGCTTTCCCTGTTTATTTTTTAATTTTTTTGGGGAGGATCCATCATGATGTGGTATTTCCTTTTCAGGGAAACAGAAGGTTTCTCGGGATAAGAAAATTCCAATTTGTATGCCTGGTAACTTTTACAAAGTAGTAGTAATAATAAGGTAAATAATAATAATAATAATAATGGTACACAGAGGGCTAGTAATTTACAGAAAAGCTCTTATTTGAAATTTGATAAAATCGGAATGTATTTGGAGTTTAAATTTGTTTAATCCCTATTCATAAATAAAATATTTAGATGTTAAGTTTATTTAATCCATAGTCTTTTTTTTTTTTACCAACCCCTGGTCCTTAGTCACTTAAGCTACTTTAAAGTTTGAAGGCTTTCCCAATGTTGGAGTTTTGAAGATCTTTTACTTAGAAGCTCTTTTTGATAGACTGAATAATTTCTCGCCTCACCTGGGTGGGTCAGTTGGTCACAGCCCCTCCTCAAGGTACGTTATCCATCCCCCCACCAGAATTCAAGTCCCAGGATTAACGTATTCAAAGAGAAGGGGCCTCTCATCTGGAACCGCAGGAGGATTAGTCGGGTCCGACTTACTCGAATCCCGTATACCTCCTACGTCTCTCATAGCCTGCTAGTAATCTATTAAAACCTCATATCTAGAAAATGAATAATTAGTGATACATAGCCTGAAGTCCAATTTCTAATGTGAATAAACAAAAACATAATTCCTACAAAATAGAAAAATCTCTATAATTTAAATCTGTACCCTATTTCTTAATTTTAAATGTTAAAATTTTCAGGGTCATAGTTTTGGAATTCCACCACCAATAAAAAGTTGTTACTTAATACATTTTGACTTTGACTTGTAGGTTCTGAGTACCATTTGCATGTGAGCTCATCCCTAATTAAATGAAGTGGTACTCAACACCTAGTTATGACTCATGAGGTGACAACTCCAATAGATGGGCCCTAAATAAATAGACACCAACCTCATTGTGAATTCTTGGGGAAAAGTATTTCAAATGGAGTAGTTGAGAACATAAAAATGGAATTCCACAATGTTGCAGAGTCTCCAACTGACATTAGCTCCAATTTTTGCTAATCAATTACAATACAATATGAGAGGCATTATTAAGTTTAAAATTAAGAAAATTTGTGGGTTACCAAGATTTGGTCCTTAATCACAATCTTTATCACTATATACTTTTAATACTGTGGAGTATGGACCTGTACCAGTAGGGACCCAGATCTGTAAATAGACCACTTTTTAATCTAATTTCTTTATTTCTTTTCTTTATCCTCTTTATCTGGTTATGTGTGGTTGCTGGCTTGCCTTTGCCGACTCACATAAAAAGTCACAAATGCAGGCAATAATTCTAGAGGTATTTACGGCTGAGTAGTTAACAGAAGTACGGAGGAATAAATGAAAATTGTGACTAGTCCATGTCTCTTGCTAAAATTTCAAGCTAGCTGCTAGTCATTATAGGTAATAACAAAGAAATATGTTCATAAATGACTTAGGGTCGGTACATTTGTGATTTGGTTGCATTCTGTAAAATTTATTTGCTGTGTAATGACATTATATTCTTATTTTGGAGCAAAAATTAGGTTATATACAAATCAAATATTTCGTATATTAAAATAAAGTAAATTTGTATCCTGTATACTATAATTAGAGGTGGCAAAATGGGCGGGATGGGCGGGATTTACTTGGGTTTAAAATGGAACCGAGTTATATGGGTTTGGGCCCAACCTTACCCATATGTGTTTTGGGACTAACTTGGGCGGGATCACTTTGGGATGGGTTTAGATTGATCCCGCCCAATACCCAAATCTATTTTCTACATATTTTTTTCCTTTAATTTATTTTTTATATAATATTTTTGATTTATTAAATTTCTTTTAGTTTTATTAAATAAACATGCAAGTGCTTTATACTCAGGATTATCACCAAAAATTGGATTAACAAATAAAGGAAAAGATAGATATACAATCATGACTATAAAAATTGTTAAAGATAATTTTTGAATCTAAGACTCCGTTTGGATTGGCTATTTTTTCAAAAAAATAAGTTTTTCAAATGCAATGTTACAGTAATATACAATAACTCAAAAAACATCCAATCCATATTAGTATATCAAATATTTCAAAAAAATTTTATAGTAAAAATTTTTCACATACACTACTACAATAAAATATTTCAAAAACACCCCCCAAATATAATTAATCCAAACGGAGCCCTTGCTATTTGAGCCCAATGGGTACCCAAGCATTTTCCAAAATTTCCCATCAATTAATGGGTACAATTGGGATTTGTCCCATTTTAAACCCAATATCAAATTCTAATACCCATCCCGCCCAAAGTCTCAATGGACATGGGTAACCCATTGGGACTTGGGACAAATTGCCACCTCTAACTATAATAAATATACCTATCGCATGGACTTCACAGAAGGAGCTGAAATGACTGTTGACCTTTAATATGGAGTATGATTTGAAGGGTTTGAAGTAAGTATCAAGCGAAATGGAAACCAAAATGTATAGGAATTAAATCGTACATAACTCGTGCTATGCGGCATATGCATGATATAGGAATTAAGGCAATCAAAACACAGGACAAAATGCAGTTTTTGTCCTCAAAATTTGGCATAGGAATTATTCTAATCCCGAAAGTTTGGGGTCCTAGTTTAAAGCACATTTAGGACATTTTTTTGCATTTTCTTTTAGAGAAGAAGGGGAAATAAGGAAAGTCAGGATTGGGATTAATTTTGGGATGCTCGAAGGTTTATCTTTACATTTTTAGTAATTTCTCTATTATTTTTCTTTTTAGTTACACGTGCGTGGTTATGTAAGTAATTAATTCTTAGTATTATGATTTTTTAATTTTAGGCAAGGACTACGTGACTCCATTCCAATAAGAATTGGAAAAAATCAGTCATTTGTCCTAAGTGTAATTTAAATTCAAGACAATATAGACCAAATTTGTTGTGACCCATACTCTTGGGACTAAAATCGCTCTTATGCCAAACTTTGGGGAGCAAAATTGCTTCTTCCCCCCCAAAACAAAAGTTGAGGGAACAAGATGGCACTTCATACAAGCTTGTAAGCTTAAAGCGCGATATCTCAGAGTCAGCAACAGATTAAGTTGTGGAGAATTGATAATGAGGTAAACGAAAGAGGTTCAAAGCAAACTCTAAACTGTCCAATTTGGTAGTTAAATCTTTCCGTGAAAGTGAAAATTCACCCTTTTAATAACCAAGCAAAGAAACTGGATCCATGCTAGTTCAAGAATATTTATGTGTTAATGTATACTAGTTTAATGACATATTAAATACCATGATGTTATAATTTTTTTTTTTTTAATTTTGAATGAAAGTAACATGATGTGAAAAACTATTACAGTTTCTAGCAGCTATCTTACGATTAGCATTATGATATTTAATACAGAAATTTTCTGTTGAAACAAGTTCTACATATAATTGTACACCTATTGTTTCACAATGGAAGTTGGACATTGGACCTATATCTAAGCAACAAATTTAACTTCTTCCTCAAGTTGAAAGTGATCTCTAAATCACAAATTTCTTGTACAGAAGGAAAGCTTGCCTAGATTGTTATCAAGACTGCACTGTTAAAATAGTTTCAAAGCTCTTCATTATATGCATGGTTGTTTTGGGGGTATTTTCAGGAAAAAAAAAATTACTATAGCTATTTTTAGGTAAATATATCTATGAGAAATCACATGCGGTTGGTAGACGTGATTGGAGCTTTTTTAGAAACATGTTTCTTTTTTGGAGCTTTTTAAAAACATGTTTTGAAGAAACAATTCCATCTAAACTGAACCACTTGGGAGTTTTAAAATTGATAGTAATACATTATTTTGTGAGTACATATTATACAGGCTGACTATATATATATATATATATATATATATATATATATATATATATATATAGCACATTCAAATTTTTTTAAACAAAAAATTTGGTATGCACTAAAGCAAATGTATTTATTTTGTCAAAAGGTAATTGAAAGAAGTATAGATTGCTTGGACAAAGTGAAATACTTTTACTTTAGTTGCATGTCATCATGCCTCAGTTCCAGAGAAACCACATACAAGAGTTTCATTTATACATGAGATATAGAAATATTGCTCCAAGAAGCAAGAAAACCAGACATGAAACATGTTCAAATCAGAAAGAGGCATGTAAATAAAAAGATAGAAATTGGAAAAGAAAAATTATGGCAATAGGAAGGGACATTCTTTACAAAGAGGGGATAGGAAAAGTAAGAATGGTGCAGCAAATAATGGCTTTTAGGCTGTTATTTAAACTATTCAACTCTTAAGGTAGAGATGTCTGATTTAATCATAATAAGACATATCTGAATTAGCTTGTAACAAAGCCCTTTGGCATATAACAAAATGAATTGGAAGCGAGAACCCTAGCATACAGTTCTTGCATTGGGATTTATTGTTCCATGTTTAAGTAGCACATGTACATTCTTGAAATACGGGAAAAACGGACTCTATTTTTTTTTCCCTTGATCATTTACATCTACTTTCTTATAATTTTGTGCAATGAACTTGCATTTTCGCTCACTTTTTTGGGTGTTTAAGAACCAAAACCTGTATATCATTTTTGCAATGTCTTTGTTTAAGCATTGTATGGCGCCTATGTCTGTCTCTCTTTCTCAGTCACACTTGCTTTCCCCATTCATTTTTTTTGGTCCTTTCTTTTTTACTGTGCTTTTTGAAACAGGTAGGCTTTCAAGCAATGTTGTGATGACAGGAAATATTCTTCTGAATGGAAAGAAGCAAAGACTTAACTATGGAACTATTGTAAGTATGGTTATTAATTTATGCTCAGGGATCGCATCCATATCCACATTTCAAACATGTACAGGATTCTTTGCAACGCAATGTTGGTGATGCTGATTTATCCTAATCTGATGTAGTGCGTTCAACAATACTTTCGTCAGTAAATTTTGATATTTGGAAGAGCAAACTAGAATCAATGATTTCGGTGGTCAATAAGTATTAGGCTCGGAACTGTCAAAATAAATTGGAGAGAGAACTAGAATTCTAAACATATACTCAGTAGTAATTCTTTCCAAGAAAATTAGACAAAGTCATACATGAAAAGAAACAAAAATGAAAAGCTTCTTCCCATCAAAAAGTGGAAGATGTTTAAAAGATAATTACTACATTTCTTTTTCCCGATTAATGATTATAATATCAAAGAAAGACTGCAAATTCACTGTCATTCTTCTCTTACAACTGAAAATACATGAAAATATGAGCCAAAGCTGAGATGTCATGCTAGTGAATGCAAAAGTTTCAATGCCAGCTATTGATTGCTGATGCACATTCATATACTATATCTCTGTTATGTGGAACACTTTTTTCAACGTTTCTTATACTTGAGATTACTCCCTTTATTTGAACAGATTTTTCTACGTTTCTTATATTTGAGTTTACTCCCTTTATATCCCTTTGTTTCATTTGAACTTTCCATTATTTTTCTACTTGGATATTGTACTTATGTATGGCTGGTTTTTCAGGCATATGTGACACAGGAGGATGTATTGTTG